>NW_012104076.1:436753-478896 GCF_000951045.1 Mandrillus leucophaeus
CCCTTATTATGTGTAAAGCTCTGTGCTGAGCACTGGAGATTCAGTGATCAAGATGTGGTTCCTGCCTTCAGAGCTTTACAGTTGAAGGCTATGTATGAAAGTCATTGGCAATTGTATGAGTGTATGTATGTGCATGTGTGCACGTGTGTGTGTGTGTGAGTGAGAGAGACAGAGAGAATGAAGCAGAGATCTGGAGAATACTGAAGATTTCAGAACCACCATTTATGCCGCAAATATATATATATTTTTTCTCTAGTGAGCCATCTACATGACAAATACTCCTAGGAGTAAAGCCTTATTTAACTGCACCTGTGCAAGGAGAAATTCTGACGTCTGGCTGAAGGGCTTGGGAATGAAGACCGGAATGGTGGAGGTAGCAGGAGAGAGGACCCAGCCCAAGGAGAAAAAGAGCTTTTTCAGTGAAAGCTGGGAAGGTGGTCAGGACAGCTGTGCCCCCTCCCCTCCTTTGTGAGGTGGCATCTCACATGGTAACAGGTGTCCTTACTTGAATGGGGTGTTTCGCTTGGGTCCAGTAGGTTGACCAGAACAGCGGGCAGGCAGAAGTCAACTCTCAATGAATACTGACTGGTCTCTAACATTGTATGCTACCTCCTGGATTGTGAAAATGGTTTCCATATGTATTATTTCACCTGATCTCCATAGCAATTTGAAAAGGCAACTGAGTATTGTATTCTTTGGATGTGGAAAATAATGCTTGTGAAGGGGAATTGACTGGCCCAAGCTCACACAGCCTGAAACATGGCAGAAATGGGACCTGAGCCTCAATCTTCTGAGTGCAAAGCTCATGCCTTCCAACTAACTGCATTCACTTCTTCTGTTCCGACCCAGGAGACTCTGCCATTAGAAATGGCTGGGGAAAGAGACTACTTAATCAGAGAACTATACAGTTGGCACAGTTCCTTTCTCAAGAAGAATCCTAGGCTGAAGGCAGTGTATTCAATCATCCTTAAAAGAGCACAATTGCATTTCACTCATTCAATAATTTGGTCAATGAGTGTTTCCTTGAAGAGAAGCAACTCAGTCGAAATAACATGTATAAAGCTTCCAGCATAGTACCCATTGCATAGCGGGCACTCAATTATTGCTTAATTCAGGGTCTGCAACCTGCCTATCTCTTTAGCCACATCTCACACAACTCTCCCACCAGTCACACTGGTCTGCTTTAAATTTCTCCAGCATATGTAGGTACTATCATAGTCCTGTTATCACAGATGAGGAAACAGGCACAGAAAGGTTAGGTAACTTGCCTGAGGTCACACAGAAAGTCAGTAGGGCAGTGAGGATTCAAACCCAGGAAGCCTGCTTCTTAGCCTACATCCCACACCACTGCCTTTCCCTAAGTGGGTGACTAGGAAAGAAAACTATTCCAGAAAGAGGCAAGAATACATTTTCACCCCCACAGTGTTTTCTTCAGGCTTGCACAAAATTATATATGTAAAACAAGTAGAAGATGGCTGGATCAACTAACATTAGCCAAGGTTATTACTCATCACAGAGTAATGAGACATCTAGTGAGAGTTGCTCAGGGAAACCTCAGTTTCCATCATGTGGATCAGTTCCCTCTTTTACACCCTCTTCTAAAGAGTCACACTGTCCTTTACAGCACTTGTCTCTGTTTATAATTATACATACATTTGTGACTTATTTAATATTTCATTTAGTTTAGAATCCCAGTGCCCAGTCCTGGTAAAAGCAAACAAACAAACAAAAAATCCAACTCAATAAGTATTTCTTGAATGAATGGATGAGTGAATGAAACATTCCTTGCCGCCCTAGAGTCCTACATTTTTTCTCTTCTTAGTGGGAGGAGAATATTCATCTTTGTTTCTCTTCATGCCATCTTGGGACTCTCACGCATTTCCCACAACGAATCTACATGGTGTTTACAGGTGCCTTCTGAAAACCGCCCACTCCCTGGTTTCTAAACTCAGCTAAGCTATGTCTCTGAAATGTCAGCCTCTCTCGTTAAGTCTCCTTCTCAAAAGAAGCGAGAAATTCAGACAAGGAAAGTTTTCAGTTCCTCTCCTAGTCGTGCCAATTGTATAATGAATCTGTGGGATTGAGTTTATTTCCAAATTTAGACCCACTCTGAGCACAATGGAGGCTTCTAACTCATCGCAGTGGATCTCAAACCCACTTTTGACTTTTAAAGCTTACAGATTTTTCTGGATTTTGATGAGTGGTGAGTGGGAACAGAAAGTTCCAGAAGATACAGTCCTGTAGTTTCTGTTCATGTCCTGTTTTCCTTTTGTCTAAATGTGTTTCTTTAGAATCTTCCCTCTCTTTCCGCTCCTATGATCATACTATTTAGAGACAAATATTTTCCCTGCCCTTCAAGGAAGCTGTTTTATTTCTGGTTGTTCATAAAATAAAGAGACACAGAGTCCTTCAAATTCACCTTTCTGGCCTCCTTGGTATACAGATTTCTTGTGCTCTTTGCTTCCTTAATCTTAGTATTTTAATTTTCTTTCTTCTTAAAGAAATTTAATTTCCTTTCTTACATGCATGAATTAATATGAATTTTAATCCTCACTTTGCTGTATTACCTTGGCTTTTTCATCTGTAAATTGGCCGTTTGTGTTTCACAGGTTAATTGTGAACATTAACAATGAGGTAATGGATGTGTCACAGGGTAATCAATAGGTTATTTCTTTGTTTCTTTTGGGGCTCCAAAGCTAAGAATAATAGGTGGCCAGGGCCCCTCACTCTACACAGGGATGTTGGACCGTCTAGGCAAGATTTGCCCCAACTCTTTTGTGCCTCAAAGCCCATTTCCCCTGCCGGGGTGCAATGAGAGCCTCAAAGGGAAAGAGCACAGAGGGCACCATACCCAGATGACAATAGCACCAGAGAATTTACCTTCCTCCTTCCTTCTCTCCCCCTGCCTTGGAGGAGTCAGAGGCTCCTGGGTGAGTAGGGAGAAAGAGAGGGAAAAGCAGATGGAAGAATTTATTACAGAACAGGCAGGGCCCAGGGTCACCTCCATCCTTCCCATTGCTATTCCACAGAACAAATGAACAGACCTGTGCTGGCCAGGGAGAGAAGATTTGAATTGGATGAGAAATGGAAGTTTTGATATTAGATATTAGAACATTAGCTATTAGTCTCTAATCTCTTATTCAAAACCCTTGGGGCCACATAGACTTCAGAATCCAGCACTTAATTGTGAGTTTTAGAAAGGACCTATGATGCAGATGCTGTCATCAGCTGGTGTAGGGCAGCACTCTGTAAGCAAACACCTTAATATTTCTGCAGCAAAATGTATTCTTCTCCACACAAGGCAAGAGCATGTAAATCACTACACATAGCCTCACATAAGTTTTTCCGCCTAATGTCTTTGTAGCAAACTTCAAAAAGTTTAGACTTTTAGAACTGTGGAGATTTCAGAATTGCAGATAAGGGATTGAGGTGAGAGTCCTAAAAATAAGAACGTCTATTGATGCCTGAAAGTGACCTGAGAAGATTCAGAATCTGCCCAAATAATCTCTACGGACAGGAAATCAAATAGTGAGTGGGAAAGAAAGTGGTGCAAAACCTTTTCTGCTCAAACATCACTGAATTCCACTTGTCAAGAAATCAGTTACTTATATAAATGGGTATGTATGTCATCTGTGCGTTTCTTACACAGCAGATGATTAACAAATGTTAACTTCTCTTTCCTTTTCCAGCAGGTCCTCCACATCTTCATAAATACGGACAGATTTGCTGGTAAGGAATCCCTATTGTTTCCTAGGGGGAAATTTTATTTTTGTTTTTTAATTAATTTGTAAATTTGTTTCTATTTCAATAGGTTTCCGGGAAACAGGTAGTGTTTGGTTACATAAATAAGTTATTCAGTGGTAATTTCTGAGATTTTTGGTACACCCATCACTGGAGTAGTGCACACTGTACACCGGAGCAGTGTACACTGTACCCAATGTGTAGTATTTTAGTCCGCACCCCCCTCCCACCATTTCCCCAAAGTCCATTGTATCATTCTGATGCCTTTGTGTCCTCATAGCTTAGCTCCCACTTACGAGTACAAACATACAATGTTTTCAGTTTTCCATTTCTGAGTTACTTCACTTAGAATGAGAGTCTCCAATTCCATCCAGGTTTCTGCAAATGCCATTATTCATTCCTTCTTATGGCTGAGTAGTATTTTATGGTATATATATATATCATAAACATATATATATCATAAATAAATATATATATCACATTTTATCTGCTCATTGATTGATGGGCATTTGGGCTGGTTCCATATTTTTGCAATTGCAAATTGTGCTGCTATAAACATGTGTGTGTAAGTATCTTTTTCATATAATGACTTGTTTTCCTCTGGGTAGATACCCAGGAGTGGGATTGCTGGATCAAATGGTAGATCTACTTTTAGTCCTTTAAGGAATCTCCACACTGTTTTCCACAGCAGTTGTACTAGTTGACATTCCCACCAACAGTGTAAAAGTGTTCCCTTTTCACCACATCCACCAACATCTGTTTTTTTTTTTAAATTTTTTGATTATGGGCATTCTGAAGTCTATGTAGCATCTGATTATGGGCATTGCAGGAGTAAGATGGTATCACATTATGGTTTTGATTTGCATTTCCCTGATAATTAGTGATGTTGGGCATTTTTCCATACGCTTCTTGGCCACTTACATATCTTCTTTTGAGGACTGTTTATTCATCTAGCCCACTTTTTGATGGGACTGTTTTTTTACTTGCTGATTTGTTTGGGTTCTTTGTAGATTCTGGATATCAGTTATTTGTTGGATGTATAGATTGTGAAGATTTTCTCCCACTCTGTGGGTTGTCTCTTAACTGCTGATTATTTCTTTTGCTGTGAAGAAGCTATTTCATTTAATTAAGTCCCATCTATTTATATTTGTTTTTGTTGTATTTGCTTTTGGGTTCTTTGTCATGAAGTCTTTGCCTAAGCCAACGTCTAGAAGGGTTCTTCTGATGTTCTCTTCTAGAATTTTTATGGTTTCAGGTCTTAGATTTAAGTCTTTGATCCATCTTGAGTTGATTTTTTTATAAGCTGAGAGATGAGGATCCAGTCTCATTCTTCTACATGGGGTTTGCCAATTATCCCAGCACCATTTGTTGAATGTGACGTCATTTCCCCACTTTATGTTTTTGTTTGCTTTATCGAAGATTGGTTGGCTATAAGTATTTGAAGTATTTGGCTTTATTTCTGATTTCTCTATTCTGTTCCATTGGTCTATGTGTCTATTTTTACACCAGTGCCATGCTGTTTTGGTGACTATGACCTTATAGTATAGTTTGAAGTCAGGTAATGTGATGCCTCCAGACTTGTTCCTTTTGCTTAGTCTTGTTTTGGCTATGTTGGCTCTTTTTTGGTTCCGTATGAATCTTAGAATTGTGTTTTCTAGTACTGTGAAGAATGATGGTGGTGCTTTGATGGGAATTGCATTGAATTTGTAGATTGCTTTTGGCAGTATGGTCATTTTCACAATATTGATTCTACCCATTCATGAGCATGGGATGTGTTTCCATTCGTTTGTGTCATCTATGATTTCTTTCAGCAGTGTTTTGTAGTTTTCCTTGTAGAGGTTTTTACCTCCTTGGTTAGGTATATTCCTGAGTATTTTATTTTATTTTATTTTATTTTGCAGCTACTGTAAAAGGGGTTAAATTCTTGATTTGATTCTCAGCTTGCTCACTGTTGGTGTATAGCAGAGCTACTGATTTGTGTACATTAATTTTGTATCCTGAAACTTTGCTGAATTCATTTACCAGTTCTAAGAGCTTTTTGAATGAATCTTTAGAGTTTTCTAGGTATATGATCATATAATCAGCAAACAGGAACGGTTTGACTTCCTCTATACTGATTTGGATGCCCTTGGTTTCTTTCTTTTGTCTGATTGCTTTGGCTAGGACTTCCAGTACTATGTTGAATAGAAGTGGTGAAAGTGGGCATCCTTGTTGTGTTCCAGTTCTCAGGGGAAATGCTTTCAACTTTTCCCTGTTCCGTATAATTTTGGCTGTGGGTTTGTCATAGATGGTTTTTATTACCTTAAAGTATGTCCCTTCTATACCAATTTTTTAAGGGTTTAATCATAAAGGGATGCTGGATTTTCTCAAATACTTTTTCTGCATCTATTGAGGTGATTATGTGATTTTTGTGTTTAATTCTGTTTATGTGGTTATCATGTTTATTGACTTGCGGATATTAAACCATCCCTACATCCTTTGTATGAAACCCACTTGATCATGGTGGATTATCTTCTTGATATGCTGTTGGATTTGGTGAGCTAGTATATTGTTGAGGATTTTTGCATGTATGTTCATCAGGGATATTGATCTGTAGTTTTCTTTTTTTGTTATGTCCTTCCCTGGTTTTAGTATTAGGGTGATAACTGGCTTCATAGAATAACTTAGGGAGGATTCCCTAGGCGGAAGTTTAATGAAGCTTGAGCTACAGCATCTCACTTAGCTAGAGTCTTTTCCAAGGATGCCAGAAGGAGGCAGCAGTCAGAGCCTTGAACTTGTGCATGAAGCACTGCCCTGGTCTAGGGGTCACCCCCTGATAACTGGGGACTAGGAGCTGCTGGTGGTGCAGGTAGAATACCTGCACAAACCCCACTTACTTCACTACATGCCCATAACCAAGAAGAATCTGTAGAATTTGCAATTCTGCTCCCACTTCAAAGCCCCCTAACCCCTTCTGTAGGACTTGGTGGGGAGAAGGGTGGGATTGGGGAGGGGGAACAGAGAGCAGCAGGAATGCCATGGAGCTGGACCAGCTACAGCAGTTACCAGGGGGCCCTGCCTGGGGATCAAAGGGTGGGCTTCAAGGGCTTGGCGCTTGACTCTCACCAAGAAATACCTGAACAAGAAACTGCAGAGGAAGTTACAGGTATATCATGGCTGAAAATCATTTGTGACTTGAAACTTCTCTATAAAGTAAATGATGTATTTTTTGAGCCACTCTACTAAAAGCCTGAATGATCTTTCTATTATCTCTATAGAAATGGCATTACAAAAGTGTTATAATACAAAGAGGTAATAAAGCATATGCAGCCAAATAGAAAGAAAAATTTGTTATAGAAACATGCTAGGCAAAATAAAAACCATTATACAACTTTCTGGATTTTGTGAAGTTTGTGGTATTTATTAACAAAGTGTTTGAAATTTGGTGTGTAAGTTTTATATCCTACAAAGTCTGAATACACCCAACTTTCCATGTTTTATTACCATTGACATAAGTCTTGCATCTTAATTTAGATTTATGCTGTTTGGGGAAGGGGAGATTGCCCACAGAGGGGTTTTAAGTGATTCATCCTCTGAAATGCGTGGACCTGCAGCCCATGAGAGCACCTGCCATGCACCAGACATGCTAGGCGCTCAGGGGGACAGAAATATTTGCCAAAGCTTGAACTTTTAGAGAGGAACACTTTGTCTCTAGAATAAAGAAAGATAGGCTACTGCATGAGGTTTCATGATCCTGTTTCCTAACTCTTTCTTAAGAAGAAACAAACAGGATAAGAATTCCAGAGATGGTAAAATAAAGGTTTCATAAGAATAATATAACATGAAGCAAATAATTAGGGGAGATTATTTTTGGAGGAGCTGTGAAGGTAAATAAATGTGGAGAGATGCTGGAAGTACCTATATATTAAAAATGTGAGTATGTAGATTAGGTTTCTTCTAAATAGCCTCACCTCACCTTTTTCTCATTTTCCATCCTTACTGTACCCCTAAGGGTCCACCCTTAGAGGTTTGGTTGAATATTTTAGCTGAATATTTTGCTGTAAATAGCAGAGAGTGTGGGGAGGTGCTTGGCTGAAAGGGAAAGCAGTTTTCTAGGAAGGTAGGTTTTGGCATGGGAGCTGTTGATAGGAGAAAACATACAGGCTTATTAGGTTTTCTTTCTTTCTTTTTAGAAAACACATAATTTATTAGATGGACTTAAAAATCAACACAAATCAACATTTAGGCATGTTTTAAATACAGACTATGGGTATTTTCTACCGAAGAACAGCATATCTATCAGGCGACACCGTAAAGATTTAAACGTTTTAAATAGATTTTAAAGATTTTTAAATGTTATAAAACTTATTAAAATATTTTTTAAAAGTTTTTAGAGCAATACACAATAGCTAACAATTGATAAAGAAATATTGCACAACTAATCCAACTGTGTCCTATTACATTTCTTCACAATTCCACACAATTTTAAGGTTAAACAGAATCAGTCACTTTTTAGCATCCAAAGTTCTGAATTTTGGCTTTCATTCCTTTACTCCACTATCATGATCTTAAAATATCTGTCATACATTCTTTGAGGGAGCGTGATATAAAAGTTTTTATTTTTGCATAAATGGAACTTTAAAGATGTATTTTCTATATTATATCTGTTTCTTCACAGTCAGCACATGATAGTTGATTATTTTGATGCCTTTTAAAGCACCCATTTCAGTAGGTTTATTTTGTAAAGTTAAGCTTTCACTACTAATTCCTTTAGATATAGAATATTTATCTTTGTTCTTTAAGTAAACATGAGAAAAACAATGGAAAGTGGCAATTGTTTTAAGGATGTCCTTAGGTTAAACACTACATACAGGTTTGGTTTGGAATATTTTTCCAACTCAAACTGTTTAGTATTCTCAAAAAAAAAAAAATTCTTGGTAATGGGAAGACAATGCACATATATCTTAATCTTCTCCATGCCTAAGTAGCAGCTCAAGGATCTGGCAGAGCATTAGATTTTTTGAGGAGAGTGAGAAGAAGAAAGAGGTTGGAATGCTGAAACTCACTCCTTGATTGCAGGTCAGAGAGAAATAGAGGAACCATCAAAACTCTGTAATAGACAAGATATTCCTGAGGCTGAGTGTCAGCCTCCATCACACAGGCTGCCTGCATCAGAAATAGACAGGTGACAAAATTTTTCTTTCCATGTGACACAGCTTCAGCACATGAATCCAAAGAGGCATAAACACACACAGACACACACACATACACATATATTCATGTCCTGAACCTGTGTCACACGGAAAGGACATGAATATTAAGCACATGAATCCAAACAATTAGGCATATATAATATTAGTATATAAATATAAATATAAATGTTAATATCCATATTATATATTCATATTGTATGTGTACATATACAAGCATATCAGAAAAACATCACTGCTTTTCTACATAAACATTATATATACATATATGTATATATATGTATATGTGTTTGTGTGTGTATGTATGTATGTGTGATATTTATGTAGAAAAGCAATGACCACTTTCCATAGCAGGAGCAGCAGTTGAGTGCAGTGGACGCTGATGGGAATGATCTGCCCAGATGCCCCTTTTTCATTTCTCCTGGAAACTGCCCACTCCTTGTTCATACATCTCCTTTGGGAAATTTCAACATCTCATATTACTTCATCCTTCTAGAAGTTGTTGTTTGATCTAGAGGTGAGGAGTTAGTTAAACCAATCTAATAAGAATCCTTCCCAGCAATTTAAATACAGTCTAGAACTCATATCAACGGTTTAGAGGGCAAGAACTGTATGACATAAAGTCCAGGAACCACTGTGTCTTGTGTCCCATATCATGGAGAAAGTCTATCTCCAGGGAGTGGAAATGAAGCAAACACCCAAGCTGGGAAGCAAGACCGAATGCGATGTGGTGCTTGGCCTCTGGTGCCAGGATGGTCCGGCTTCATGCCTTTTACTCCTACATTTTGGTTCTACACATTTCCTTGGACTCCATAAACCAAAAAGCCCCCCTTTTGCCTGTGCTAGTTCAGGCTGGTTTGGATCCCTTGTTAGCAAAGGAGTCCTAGTTAACATGCTGCTGCCTTAAAACATTTGATCAACTGAGAACTGAGCCTTCTTCTACCCTTGTTCACAAACAGAAACTTATTTGTTTGACATCCTGAATATAACCATATATTACTTCCTCTGGGTTGATACTCAGTACATCAGTTACTTAGAGCAATGAGAATGAAGGTGTAAAGACATGGAGGTACTGACCCCAGGAAATAGAATACCTTGTGTTTATAATAAATGTTTGAAATGAGTTGCTTTCTTAAAATGAGTTGTTTCATTCAGCAAGCATTTCTTGAGGACTTACTTGTGTTGGGCACTGATGTTGGTGGTGACATTAGTCAGCAAAACAGACCAAAATCCCTACCCTTGTAGAGCTCATATCCTAGTTTCTCCTATAGGAATAAATCAGACACATTCTGGATAATTTAGAATGCCAGTTATTTGTGTGCTAATTAATTTGGAAGTTTAGGCATCTTTGTCTTTGGCCAGCCACACATGTTCTGCAGAAGATGAATGATAATCTTTCTCCACACACTTTCCCCACCCAAGATAATATGGCAAAAATTAGTTCCTCAAGTTCTATCAATGAAAACCATACCATTTCTTGCTTCTGCTAAATTGAGCTCCATTTCATCAAAACTTTAATGGTAAAAACCTTAGATCTCCCATTTCCTTTTTTCTCTGGTATTAAATACTTCCTAACACATATTTTTATCAATGTCTTACTACTCTCATAAGCCAACAAACCTGGCAAGTGTCAAATATAGCCTGTGCTTTGTAGGGAGCAAATGTGTCAACAGTACTCCTTGCCCTCTCCTTTTCTCCAATTTATTTCCTTGGGTCCAATCTGGAAGTTATTCTGTCTGTCAAAAGGGCCAGGGAATGATGAAACAACCATCCCACCCTTGAAGCACCAGGATGAAATGGAGAAAGATAGAATAGGGTCAGAAGACAGAGAGCTGAAGGACCCAGCCCATGGTGAAAATGGCCCTTCCTGGTTAAAAACTAGCAAGTGCAGTAAGTTCTTGGAGCACTTTTGAGAAAGCAGCTTCTCACAGTGGAGTTTATGAAGACTCATTTTATTTTTTACATTTTAGTTTAGTTTTTGAGACAGAGTCTCGCTCTGTCACCCAGGCTGGAGTGCAATGGCGCAATCTTGGCTCACTGCAACCTTCGCTTCCCAGGTTCAAGTGACTCTCCTTCCTCAGTCTCCACGAGTAGCTGGGATTACAGAAGCATGCCACTATGCCCAGGTAATTTTTATATTTTTAGTAGAGACAGGGTTTCACCATATTGGCCAGGTTGGTCTCAAACTCCTGACCTCAAGTGATCCGCCCGCCTTGGCCTCCCGAAGAACTGGGATTACAGGCGTGAGCCACCGTGCCCGGCCTTGAAGACTCATTTTAAATCTGAGATGTGATTGATTTAGTTAAAGGCTTTAAATTATCTGCAATTAGCAGTGAGAACTCTGATAGAGAAAATCAATATCTTAGGGCAGATGAACATGGGCTGGGACAAAAATAAGGGGAAACAGAAAAGCTTAAGAAGGTGCCCCATAAGAGACCAGAAATCCACCCCACACTAGAATAGACTCAATTTTCTTTGACACTCTTGGCTAAAGCGTGTGTGTGTGTGTGTGTGTGTGTGTGTGTGTGTATGACAAAAGTTTTGTTTTAAACCAAAATCTTGGGGAATAAATTGTGTATTAATATCAAAACCACATGTGTAATATCTGTAGTGTTTTTGCATATAACATATTATAACTGCAGTGGAAAATGTGTATAGATTTCACGTCATAGAGTAGATTCAACTAATCTCTCTTTTGTCTTCCTACCCATTTAAAAATATTTTTATTTTAAAAGTAAGTTGAGAAACATATTTTTGTTGTTTTCTTGTATGAAATTGGAGAATTCAAAAAAGTACAAAAACCTCAAAATCACATTTTAAGAAACCAAAAATCTTTATCCCATAATTGCGAAATGTCCACTAGAAAATGTTTGGTGTGCATCTTTTCAGCCTTCATTTCTATGTGTTTTTTTATGTTCTTAGTGATTGAACTGCAATATGGAATCATAACCTTTTCTTTTTACTTACTGGTAGTACATCATAAAGATCCCCCTCCCACCTTCAAGTATTAATATTTCAGCTATTTCTTCTTTGATGATACTGCTTCAGTTCCTTGTAACCAAATTTGTGTCCCACATTAGGGATGATTTTGTCAATAAATTGGGAGGTTGAGGTTAAAAGATTTGTCAATTTTGGAGATTTTTGATAAATATTGCCATTTGCCTTCCAAAGAGTTTGTGCTATACCTCCCAATTTATATTCCCACTAGCAATGCTTCTTTATCTTTCCAATACTAGGAATCATGAATGTTTACCAATTTTATAGAAGAAAAGTAACTAATTGGTTATCAGTACATATTTTCTTATATATTCATGGTTCATTTATATTTATTTTTTGTGTAGGTTTATTGCTTCTTTAAATTTTTCGCATATTTTTGAGGATGTTACATTTGATTACCTTATAAAAGAATCTTTATAATATTTTCATTATTTTGTAAATTTTCCATTTCCCTATCAAATTTGTGTTTACATAATTTTAATTTTTATGTAATCAATTTTTTTCATAATCATAATGGCAAATATTGAGTCTTATTACATAACAGTTTCTGTATATTTTGAAAACATTATTTCATCACTGTATGTTAATTGTATGAGCTAAGTACTACATTTACTTCTACTCTTTTACAAAAGAAAACTGAAACTCGGAGAAGCTAAAAGGCTAGCCCAAGATGACACAACCAGTAAGAGGTGGAGTTGAAATTAGAACCCACACACTATGAATGGCCTTGGCCGCTATGACACACTGCTTTTCAAACGTTTTCTGAATGCTTATAGGTATTTTGGTTCTAATTCTGAAATCTGTATTCCACTACTTGATCTGTCTGATGTCTTACCCCAAAGTCACACTGTCTTAATGATCATAAATTTATAGTACATTTTGATAAGTCAGAATATGTTTCCATTTTTTCTTGGATCTTCTTATTTCTTTTACCATATAAAGTTTAGAATCATTTTGCCCAGTTAGAAAAAAAAAAAAAAAAAAAAAAAGGCCTCTTGAGTTCAACATAGTTAATTTGTAAGTTAATTGGGGCAAACCGATATTTTTGCACAATTAAACTGTTTTATTTAGGAATAAAGAGTGGATTCTCTATCCTCAAGTCTTTAAAGAGATTCCTAGTACAATTTATACTTTAACTCTGCACATTACTTGTCTGGTTTATTACTAATTATTTTATATGTATGTTACTACTGTGAATGGAATCCCTTCCCATTGTATTTTCTAACTCTATGTTTCCCAGGATGTCCCATGAGTAGCATAGGTCCCAAGATATGATTTGGGCAAAGGGATCCAAGGTCTACAAAGCTGAGGAAACACTTCTCAAACCCCAGATACATGTGGCTGGTGAAACTTTTAGAGGGGTTCAGAGTATGAAATGCCTACATTTATTTAGTATAGAAATGTAATTTTGAGGAGTATTGTTAGATTTTAGAGGGACTGCTCTTTCAGACAACATACTCTGTGAAAGTCTGTTCTGCAGACTTTCATTATTAAGTATGATATTTGCCTGTTTGAGACAGGTATTTATAATCATATTAATAAAGTATCTTCATATTTCTAGGCATATCTTTGTTGGCATATAACTAGATGATTATATGGATTTTCTGTTTTGAATTATTGATAAAATGGATTAAATAATAGAAGTCTTAACATTAACCCAATATGCATACAGAAATAAAAAACATATGTGATCTGCCAATTTATTATTATGCTTTTAATATAGTGCTGGGTTCAATTTATCAATATTTCGCTTAGCTTCTTGTACTCTTATTTATAGAGTAAATTTTCTCCTTTCTTCCCTTTTGTGTTTCTTCCCTTCTACCACCCTTTTCTCTCTTCCTCCATCCCTTTTTTCCTACCTTCTTTCTTTTCTCTGTCACGTTTTTGAATCAGAGTTAAGCTACCTTTATAAAATGAAATGACTAGCTTTCTATATTTTTTCTTTCCAGATATGGAAATTATTTGAAACTTCGAAATAATTTTTCCATAGAGTAAAATGTTACAAAGCTTTTGAGAAAAAAAAAAAGATTAGAGAAAATTCTGCTAACTTTTAAAAGGATTTTCAAGACAATGTAACTGCTTAGGTTTTGTATTTCTAGACCCAAGTTTTTGTAGCTTATCTATTACCTACAAAATATTGATTCCATCAAAATTTTTAAATTTGCCCACACAGAGATGCAGAAAGTATTCTTTTATTAAAAATACCTCTTACTCAGCCTATATTTATGTATTCAAGTTTTTCTCTTTTTTCTTCCAAAGACCAACTCTTTATTTTTCACTTCTATTGCTTTTCTTCTTTCTACCTCATTAATTTCTGCTTTTTATAAAAATGAAAAACTTGTTCTTACTCTCCTAGATTTGTTTTCCCCATCTTCCTGTGTAAAGGCTTAATTCACTTATTTTCATTTTAAATGAAACAGAAATGAAGGCCGGGTGCGGTGGCTCACGCCTGTAATCCCAGCACTTTGGGAGGCTGAGGCGGGCGGATCACGAGGTCAGGAGTTCGAGATCATCCTGACCAACATGGTGAAACCCCACCTCTACTAAAAATACAAAAATTAGCCGTGTGTTGTAGCACGTGCCTGTAATCCCAGCTACTCAGGAGACTGAGGCAGGAGAATTGCTTGAACCCAGGAGGCGGAAAATGCAGTGAGCTGAAATAATTGTGCCATTGCACTCCAGCCTGGGCAACAGAGTAAGACTCCATCTCAAAAAAAAAAAAAAAAGAAAAAAAGAAACAAAATGAATAGCTATAGTTTTTTCTTTAGTTATTGTTTTGATAATCCTATAAGTTTTGATATTGAATATAGCATGCTGGCAAATCCAGTTCCATCACTTACTCTCTTTGTGACCTTAAGCAAGCTGCTACTTCACCTCTCTGTGTCTCAGTTTGTTTAACCTAAAAGGAAAATATTAATGTCCACTTCATGCAAAGTAATTTTAATAGTGATTGACAGTAAGTACTGAACAATGCCTATGATGCTATTTTTTATTTTCTTAACAGTCTATAATTTTAGTCTGAATGCTGCTTACCTCAGTTATTAGGGCTTTAATAATTTTTATTAATTGCTAGCTTTATTACACTGTAGCTAGAGAAGTCAGCAAGTAAAATTTGTGGCAATGTAGCTTTGAGGTAAATGAATGAATGAGGAAGGAAATACATTTATTGAACATTGTTTGACATTGCATTACACATTTCTGTTTGTTTTCAGAGTTCTATTATAGGAATGCAAGGATCTGATATATGTTGGTCTGTTATCCAACCCTGTGATTTTTTCACTATGATACTCTACTGAAATTTCCTAACGTGCATTTTATCTTTGGAATCCACACACACAGACACACAGACACACACACACACACACACACACACACACACGTCCACCACCTTTCTGGGCATGCACACCTGCTTGGCTCTTTTCCAAAAAGTTGCTCTTGAAAACAAGAGCAAGAAGTTATGGAATTACCTAGGTACTAAAAAGATATTCCTAGTATTCACAGATTTGGTTTTGGAAGAAGAAGTTGTTTTCTCACAGGGTTTTTAATGACTTAACAAAGAAGGGAATCTTACCTCTAAAGCTAATTCCAGGATGCATTTATCATGAAAAACCTAGATAATGGCATGTTAGAGAACTGAATGAGATGCAGGCCAACATTAAACACCCATATTGCTTGAGAGATGGCTGAATTGATCTAATCTGGTGTGTGCTGAAAGGTCTTTTTCAGCCAAAATATTCTTTTTATTGGCCTCCTTGATTACTTTTGTTAAGACACGAATTCTCAGTTTGGGTGGCTCAGTGAGCAGCCCAAAAGTTGGCTGGGAAGTTTTAAAAATATACCAATGCATGGGTCTTATCCCAACCAAATGAATCAGAATCACAGTGGATTTGAAAGACTTGGGCATCTTATAAAATTACTTCCAGATGATTCTAATGTGTAGCCGTAGTTGAGAACCACTGGGCTAAGATATTATCTCCTTAAAGTACCCAGCACAAATGGCATACTTAAACCATTGCACAGAATCTTAGCTGTTAGCTTTGAGTCATCTGCCAGTTTAGCAGAGAATTGAGACTAAAAGACTAGGCTCTGGGACAGATACATTTTATTGCACTGCAGTTAGAAATGAGGGCTGGGATGGAGGTTGTCAGAAAAAACTTGGAGATTGGAGACCTAGCCGAAGGATAGAACTGGACAGGTACAAGCGTAAGGGGCACTGGGAAGCTATCGCTAAGGCAGGGACATTGGGGCATAGGGAAGACCCAGTGGGCAGGGAGTCAGACGGAGGAAGTGGGTTGCAAAGTGGAGAAGGAAGGAAAAGGGAAGTAATATCTTAGCCAGGGCCTAAAATGCACAGGATCCTGCACTAAAACCTTCTGCAGACCTGAGCTCTCTCAGTGCTCACAACAAACCTGTAAAATAGGAGCCCCATGTTCAAGTGGGGAAATTGGGGTTTAGAGCCATTAATCAACTTTTCCACTAACTCAGTAGGCAAGGTGGATTTCAATCCATGAGTGTTCCTCTAGCCAGGTGTTTGTCTAGTGTGGTGCCAGGAACCCTTTGCATCAGAGTCTCCTGGGGCCTCACCTCACCTTCCCCAGACCTCCTGAAACTAAATCGTGGGCCCAGGAATGTGAGTTTGTGACAAGTTCTTGGTGTGATCATTCATTATGCCTCTGAATGTCTGAGGCCCAATGTCCTAGAACCCAGCTTTTCCCAAACCTGAATGAGCCTATGCGTGTCCTCGGAGCCATGTGAAAATGCAGAGGCTGACTCAGTGGGTCTGGGGTGGGGCCTGAGTTTCTGCAATTCCCATAAGCCTCTAGATGATGCCAAAGCTTTGGCCGCCCAGAAAGCATTTTAAGTAACAAGTTCCTCTACCGTACTGCCCGACCTCATTCAGGCTAAGGCCAAAGCCTGAATCCCAAACAGTCAGGATTCTGCGAGCAGCTAGACTAGCCTGGACATTCAAAGGCTGTGACTGCTAATGGCTGCTCAGCTGGCTTCCCTCCAGGGGAGCGGCTCGGCTTGCTCATCTGTCAGAGGGAGAAGCCAAAGCCATTGGCGAGCACCTGCTCCGAGCCCTCAGGAAGCCAGCGCTGAATTTAGCCCCACAGCAGCCGAGTTGCCCAGAGACGGGATTTGCAGACAATTGCCTGGAACCACAGTCAGGCGCAGGCCCCAGCACACGGCCTGTAACCAATTCCACAAATGCCAAATGACTGGACCTGGAAATTGCAAAGAAAATAGCTAGCCACCAGGAGGTGGGGGCTGAATCTTTTTATTATTATTATTATTTAAATCAGTACAACATTTGGGATCTATTACCAGTGATTTTAGGTTTGCCCAGTGTGCGGGCGTTAGGGGATTTCCCCTTTATTTGGACGTATTTCAGATTTAGGAGTTTAATTCTGTTATCTTCTTTCCTTGATCACAAAAACAAAGGCACTGACCGATAACTTGTTACTCCATAAGGAAAGGAATTGTGTTTCTCTGTTATATTTAAAAAAAAAAAAAAAAAAAAAGGCTTGGTTCTTTCGGAAAAATTAATCACCCTATCTTTTACACATTTAAGCTCCTTGGCATTGCATGGGAAATTATCTGTTCCACACTTGAATCAAGCAAAAGCAAGTCCATATGCCTGGTCCTTAATCTCTCTTAGTTTTCTTCCAATTAGATGCAATCTTTTTCCAATACTCTAATTAATACCTCCACATTAAATATTAGGCCTTGTAAGAGAAAAATCATCTGTAATATAGTCGTATCAAGCCAAACAGGATTTTCAAGCTCTTGCCCTTAATCTTTCTTTCAATTTTCTGCCATTTAGAAACAATTTTTCCCCAACACTCTAATGAATGCAAATGATATTCGTGATTAGTTAGTATTATGCTAATCTGAGCCTGGAATTTACCTAAATCTGCATGGTGTTGTCTGAGCACCAGATTGCTTTGGGTTTCTGAGGAAAATTACATTAGCCTGCCAGATGTACAAAACATGATAGAGTAGAAATCTGAGCAAATAATCAAGATTACATTAGTTTTGTTTCTTAATGAACAACTGTTGGCATTAGGGATTACAGACAAATTATGGGTTTCCTCTCTGAGCTCAAGCAGCTAAGCAGCTGTTGTGAAGGTCCCCTTTTTCTGACTACCCCTAAATAGATTGGGAGCCACTAGGGCAGGAGGAAAGCATCTAAAATTTCACATAATTTAATTTGTTCCATTACAAAGTAATCATCACTCCAAGGCCCACAGCTAACCTCCAAATTTCCCCCCACCAACCTCTCTCTGGAATGCAGGAGCAATTCAAGTGAGTATCTGGGGCAGAAATTCAATGTGTTTTTCTTCTCTCCTGACTTGCAGGGATGTGGGTTACATGCCTCCAAGGCGTACCTGCTTTCTGTACCCTTTGGGCCACTTTCCAAAAGGGTGCCTGCTTATTCCTGCTACTTGGGTGACACAGATGGAATGCTGCTGATAAGGATTATGTAGGTAACACAGTACATCTGGCCACAGTATAATAGGCTGGATAAACCAGAAACTTGCAGAAACAGCAGCCATCTGAGCTTAGACCCTTGTCCTATGTTACTTGATCTATGTCTGTGAAGTTTCACTATAATGAAATCCTTGTCCTGCAGTGGATGTGTGGTGTGTGGTAGTGGTGGTGGTGGTGTGTGTGTATATGTGTGTGTAGGTAGGGTGATTTAATAGCCCAGGGCCGTGTTCTTGGACATTCTTTCTTTACATCAGTTAGCAAAATAGCAGGGCTGTTGGCGTGGATTTTTTTCTGCCTAATTTAAGTGCCCTCACTTCACAGCATGATGCCTTTTTCCATGGGCTATTTCCCAGTTCAGAGTCATGCTCTCTCTTGCCACTGGGCCTTTGTATATGCTCATCCCTCTGCAGGAATTAATCTTCTGCTCTCTCTTATTTGCATCTGAAGAAACTGCACCAGCTTCAAGATGAGTTCGGTGCCTCTATTGTGTAGCTCCAAGACAGCCAATACTTCAGCAACAAAGGGCTTATTGCATTGTATTCTAACTAGATGTAAACTATGCAAGGAAGAGCACTAAGCTTGCCTTGTTCATACAGCATTTGTTACAAACACACTATAAAAATGTTTGGATAGAATGAATATATTTATGCAGTTACAAATGCAGTATTGATAGGAAAGGTTTGGGTCTATATACCATTGGAAATATGGATGGCCTAAATGATAAGACGTTAGCAACAGGGTCATCATAAAAATATTTTTCTATAGAGGCTTATGACCCCTCAATCTTTGGCCATGGCCCTATGTTTTGGGGCAAGGTAGGCAATAGAGGCTAGGTGTTTATGTCTATGGATACAGGCAACTCCTGACTTGCTCCAGCTGGCTGAGCAAGGTTACCTTGAGAACTGAGCTTCTTTGCCTGCCTCCTGTACCCATCTCTGTGACCATTCCTCACAAATTTATAGGCCCATTGCTGGTAAGAGTCTTCCTGATGAATGCCACCCATTTTTCAACTGATAGCCCAGGTTCCCCAGCCGTCATCATAATCTAGTATCCAGTGGTGAGATTGGGGATAGCCTAGTGGGAAACAAAAAATAGAGTGGATATGAGAAAGATGAGTAGAAAGAAGTTATCTGTTAGGTCCACCTTCCATCCCTACTCCTAACACCACCACTTTTGTCCTGCAGTTTCTGGTCTCAAGACTATGGGAAGAAACTCAAGAAAAAAAAAAGAGAGAAGGGAAACCAAGTTGTAGAGGAAGGGAAGCTGAAGAACTACTCCCTCCTTTCCTTGCCAGTAATGGGAGAACGAAAGAGAAACGGGGTAGAGAGGATGGAGAAGTAGAGACCTCGCCTTCACCCTCTTTGGAACCTCAGGCCATATTTCCCATCCCCAATTCCCCTCTCTGGATTGGAGCAGTGGAGTCTATGCTCAGCCACTGGGAGATGGGGGATTCCTACTCACATACTAAGGAGGGGGCGACTGGCAGGAGAAAGGGGAAAGTCCAGGCCCCAGTTGCCTGGAGCCATTATGGCACCCGGTGCTCTGTGGGTGAAATTGTCTTTGATGGGTCTTTTGGACCCACTGCACTTATCACAAAGTTTCTAGTTAATAGCTTCTAATGAGCTTTTAAAGCACAGCTCATTTTTAAGTTGTGTGTATGGTGGTGATGGTGGGGTGCCTCTATGAGAAGCGGGACTGGCTTTATTTATAAATTGTGTGTCCTGGGCTCTCAAAGCACTAATAATGGACTAAGAGCCTAGAACTTAAGCCAAGCTCAACCTCATTCAACAAGTCTGATGGTATGGGTGCTTGTATAAGGATATTGAGTTGAAGCCAGGAAGAGAAGTTGAGAGGAAATATAAGGCTAAGTAAGATTGGATCTCTGCTTTCCAGAAGTTTATCATTGAGTTTAGGGGAAAAATGAAATTAATGCCATAAGGAGTAAATACACTAAACAGGAGCTCAGAATCTAGAAGAAATCATTTTCTCAGAAAGGTAAGCAAAGTCTTTGTGGAAATTTGTTGAGCCTAAAGCCACTGACTTAACTGCTAAGAATCACTTCTCCTAGTAATAGTTGCTGTTGTGTGTTTTCTTGGTGGGGGGTTGGGAGGCAGGGGTTGTTTTTGTTTTGTAACCTTATTTTGTGTCTTTTCTTATTTGTATACCTTACTTACTGTCAGGCGTTTTATTGCAGTGCGTTGTGCTTATGCCTTACTTAGAGTTAATTACTATTAGCATGAGGACCCGATATATGCCTGGCAAAATGGTTTATGAATAAAACTCATCTAATCCTCACAACAATCTTACAAAGCAGATCCTGTTACTACCCCCACATAACAGCTGAGGAAACTGAGTCACAGAAATGTTAAGTCATTTGCTCAAGTTTACCTAGCTGGGCAATGGCATATTTGGGATTTGAGCCCAGACAGTCTAGCCTTAGATGCCTAGGCCCTTTACCATAATGCTATTTGTCCTCTCTACATAACCTAAAACACTCTCCAAAAAGTATTTTTATATCTCATGCTCTCTCTCATTTTAATTTTAGCTTCCCCTTACTTCTCTATATTATAAACATCATAAAATTCAGATTGGTGAAAATATGAAGTCCATATTCTAAAGAAACTCTTTATAATGTTTAACTTTCCTTCATTCACATGAGGATATGTAAGGCACAATAGATATTATCTTACATTGCACCTAACATTTCCTTCTACTGAAAATTTCAGGGGAAAAAGTAACTCTTTAGGAAATATCCATTCTATCTACTTGTATTTTTATCAAAGTCCATTTCTTTATGTTTTCAGTGATCAACTGAATAGTGATTATGAGCTACACACATTTTTTCCCAAAAACTTTCCAATTTCATTCCATGATCTTATTTACAAAATAAGGGTCTGTCTTAAAAGGTGCTATTTCCCTAATGATCTAAGATAAGAATTCGACATGCATTATGAACAAAGACCCAGCCCAGTAGGCATTACTTCCTCTGCACCTAACCTGTCCTTCCAAGGGCTGACTGACTTGTACTTAGAGCAGCTCAGAGGAGAAACACCTCAGTGGAATGTCCTACAGTGGTGCCACAGGCTAAGATCACATTCTGCAAAATAATCACTCTCTTCCAATAAGTATGAAATTCCTTTAAAAGGAGGGGCTGAAATAATGAAAGCCCTCTAAACACAGGAATCTAAAGCACTTCTGTGCAGATATTAAATTTAGCTTCTACAGAGAACTTTTGCATTCACTCAGTATTTTCCAAACCACGTGTCATGACCCATTAGCAGGTCAAGAGATCAATTTAGTGAGGCAGCACCTTCATTTAAAAAGATGAAATAGAATAAAATAGAAAACTAGTAAATGTGCACTTCAGGTGCTAAGGGTAAAAATCTGTTTCATGAATAGATTACTTTAGTTCTATGTATAAATGATGGAAGGCCCAAAAAGTGAGAAGCCACTGACTTTCGTTTGCTTCATTTACAGTGGTTCAAAAAAGTAGTCAGGACTCAGAGGTTAAACAGCTTGCTTCTGCCTACAGACCAGTTTGGGGACATCCATCTGGCTCTTTGGATACTCAGCTGTTTTTCTACTGCCCCCCTTGATTCAGGACAAGAAAATGAAGCTAAACAAAAGCAGGCAATGACACCCTTTTCACAAAGTGGTGGATGATGCTTCTGCATTGACAGGAACAGTGACTTTAGTGAGCAGGACAAAGAAAGATTCAGAAGTTTTCCACCCTTTCAAATTTCTTGAAAGGAGATTGAATAAAATTATGCAGGAGCTACTTTTTAATATTTCACAAATACCATTCAAAAATGGTAGGTTTATCCAGAATAAGGCTCTGTCCTCTAACTAAAATGTCAAATCTCTTTGATTTGGGCTAGAAGTAAACCAACTCCATGTGAAAACATGGCTTATAGTGTTCTGTTCAGAAGTGCTTTGATGTTGTTGGTTATTCATGGTGTTATGGGAAGTGCCGATAACTTGACTTTTAATCCTGGCACTGCCCCATTATCAGCCGTGTAAGCTTGGACAAACTATTTAAACTCCCTGGGCCTCAGTATTTTTCTGCTGTGAAATGGGAATTGCATATACTTTTCAAGGTTGTTGCAAATTGTTATTTAATAATAAGGTATTATATGCAAAGTACCTAGCAGAGAACCTGGCACATAGGAGTTCTTAGTGGATGGTGATATCTGAAAAATGCAAAAACAGCTCACAGTTTAATACATGCAATTTGTTCAGTTAATAGAATCTTTCAAAATAGAGGCTTGGGTGGAAAGACAATCAAAGAAGCACTTTTTGGGACAATGTTGAAAACTGTTACATTAGCAATCACTCAGTCCCTAAATGATGCCTGTTGGCCCAAAGATTGAGGTACCATTTTCCTGTCCCTTGCTTGTGGAGATGGCTTTGGCCAAAAGACTTTGAATGCTCGATGATTATTCACTCTACTCATTGGTAGTGTATGGCCAAGAGTTTAGAGAATATTGATCAATACCTCAGCAATATCTCCCCATACCCATGCTATTCTTTGGAATTCCCTGTGAAAGTTTAGGAGAAAGCCAATCTGGCACAAGCAAATGTTTTCAAAATGTCTGATAAGAAGAGAATATGTGAGAAAATAAAGTGAAGCGAAACAGCCCAAACTGACAAATGTGGCTAGCCTGCCTGGTGTAAGCTGATTGATTGATTTTTAAATTAATTTATGATGACACAACAATAATTACAAGCTACTGTTTTTCAGCAAATCACTTGCGATGAAGTCAAAGGTTTACATCTGTGCGAAGGTCCCAAGGATCAATGCATCAAATTAGCTCTGTTGGCTTTTTTCCCACTACAAACTAACATGTGTCATCAATATTCCAGCGTTTATGTGTGTGAACTAATTGATTGAACATTCATGCTACATAAACATGTGGTTTGTATTACGTGGGGTACTATTTATAAACATCTTTGGTGTCAATAAAAGGAATAGCCTAACATACGATAATTAATATCTTACTGAAAAAATAAAATAACAATTTCGTGTTATTCCTTCTGTGTATGAATAAAGAAAAGCATTGCTGTCTCCTTTAAAGTTTTGGTTATTATTGTATCACATAGTATTCCATGATTCCACCTAACAGGAAACCAGAGGAAATATTAAGGAAGGTGAAGGAAGTTTGTGTGAGGTCATTTAGGTCTATCGACAACAGCAAACTACCTGGAATTCTGGAAAATCACAACAACTATTACCCTCTGCGGTGCATGCTAGAGCATATATGATGTTACTTTGAGTCTCATATTCTTCCACCTTTATTGTTCCAAGTCCAAACTGGAAAAATGAAAATTTATTTCCCTCCGCATAATTTTCACCAGATTAGCTGTCAGCATTGGCATTGAACCTTGAAATAGTAAGAACAGTTGAAGGTAAAGACTGCTTATCTTGTAGACACAGCTCTTTCCCTCCTCCTTCAAACCAGAGGCTCTGCTCTAGAAGGGAGAAGAGTGCTCCTGGTTCTAACAGTGACTGGAGTGTTTGGGAGCAAAAGTAATAATCCACAATCTAATTTTTCTCCCTTGTGTCTCTACCATCATTTCACTTTAAAATATCTGAAAATAAGCATGAGAGAGGTGAGGTGAGAAAAGTGTCTGCTGGTATAGAGGGGTAGTGTCCAGCTGAGAGGACCTGATTTTTTTCAGTGGCCTCCAGAATACTCTCTCAGTTTACTTCATGAGAGCCCTGAGGAAAAGTGGGTCATAAGAGTAGGGCAGGTGACTTTTCCGGCTCTGAAGATTGGGCTGCAGAGTTTATAATACCCGAGCACACTTGGTGTTGGCTCAGTTTTCATGAAGGCACCAACTTACAGTGGTCAGAGCAGGGCCGAATCCAATCAGAGTGTTCTTTTAACTGTAAATATTTTTTTCTCAAAATTATTTATAAGCAGCTACTTCTTCACAAGTGATTGGATACTTTCCTACTCACTTTCCCACAAACCCACACCCCTCCAGTCTACCCATTCTACTTTAGGTTTCTGTCATTCCCGCGTGTGCCTCTGAACTCCCACCCAAACACTGAATGTTAAAATGCCAGCCCATGCCAGAGACCTTCCCGACATCGTCATAAATGTAAGAATTATGGGGAAACGACTGAAGCCTTACACTGGAAAAATCATCAGTCCTCTTAAATGAAACTTATTTCATCAAAAATCAGAAAATATACAAAAAGCTCACTTATTCCAAAGTCACTTTGCCTTGATCATTTATCCCCCAAATACATTAACCTTTTCCAAAATCTCTAACTTGTTAGACCGCAGAAAGATCTAGGTGAGTCCGATAAAAGAATTGCGACAGTTAGAGATGACGTTTGCTGACAAGGTCGGTCGATCCATCTGCTGCCTTACCACTTACTAAAGACTGCGAGCTTGTGTGCTTGCAGAGAAATACAAACTCACTGCTTTTGCTATGGGCCTTCTTCTTACACTTACCTTCAGTTTTAAAACTTGGCTGCTAATTTCATTATAATTCCAACATGCCTCTAGTACATTTAAGTTTTGTCTGGAAAAAGACAGCGTAACAATTCATAACTTGGGCCCACAGATTTGAGTTCATTACCATTGATCCACTCAGAACTTGAGTGCTCACTGGATTCCCCTCTCTATTAGTAAAGTGGGAGAGCAACAGTCTTGATGCAATTTAGCAATTATTCATTAAGGGCCTTTTATGTACAAAATGCTGTTTAGGGATAGTAAATAAGATGTGGTCCCCGTCCTCTTGGTGCTTATAATTTTGGTTGCACCCTTGAGCAACTAAATAATAGAAGGTAAATCTTATATTCATACATAAGAAATGCCATGTGATAGAGTAGACCCATTTATATTAAACATTCATACCTGCAGCATAAAAACGTATCAAATGTGCTAGGGCGTTTTCTCTCAAACAGTTGCTAGTAATATTCTCTCTCACAATCTTGAAAACAACAGAAAAAAAAATCCCATTTACAACATAATGTACCGTTCATTATGTGACCAGCTAAATCTTTCCCATTATAATACAAGCTAAGTGTGAGTTAAAATAATAATTTCGTTTAAGAACGATTAAGAATCTTTTGTGGTACAAGCTAAGGTACAAACTTATATCAATGAAAAATGTGAGTTGAACTGCAAAATGGCACAGGTGAAATTTTTAAAAATTTCATGCCTTCTCATTAAATGTACAAAAAGAGGTGGTGGATATTATCACTACTGTTACATGAGATGTTGGTGAACTAGCAGTGCATTGCTATCTGAAGGATTAATACTTTTGAGTTTAGCAGCAGAATTTGCAAATAGCATCATACAAGGTTTTAGCAGCTGGCATTTTCTGTGTTGCCTGGTGAGAATTTAACATTATATCACACACTCCAGAACACCGGCAAAATTCTGGAAAGCTTTTCTTCATCCACCGTGTTTAACACCACCAGATAATAATATGTATACCTTAGATTTGTTTTGCATTTTACAGTTTTCAAGTCGTTGACTGTGTATTATCTCATTGGAGCCTCACAAGAACTCCATGAGGTAAACAGATATCATCAAAACCTGAAAATGGAAACACTTTGCTTGCCAATTTCTTTCCAAAAAATTTCCCCCAGATGGCTTATGACTATAGCGAGTCTAATTGTCTCGAGGAAAGATGAATGGAATCGCATTTCCAAAGAATTCAACTACCTCCAATCCCAGGGCTCTACAGTTCTCAGACACAGCTCTGGAGCAAGTGTCCTGGCCCATTTAACACAGAGGGAGAGTTGAGCCCCAGAAAGAGGCATGAAATGGCGCTAGAGGGGCAGACTGACGTTAAAGCAGGCAATGGTAAAACACCTTACCATGGTCACCAGTAATTAGTTATAACCGAGATATGGGTGAAACAGTCAATGGTCAGGTTCTGGGGAAGGAGCAGGGAGACTTTTATTTAAACTTTGAGGGTTTTCGTGTTCTCTCCACTTCTCCCCGAGTGGAGTGCATCTCAGCAAGTTGCTTAACCTTGAAGTTGAGTGGCCTCCCCTGTAAAGTTGTTCTGGTAATGTCTATGTTACTGTTCTGTGCTGAAGACTGAAGGAGATGATTTATATAAATTGCCTCCCAAAGTACCAGGCAAACACCTGGCAAAGAGGAGGCCCTCCATAGTCACTAGTTTCTTTTACCCTTAAAATCATGGTATTTAATGTTTAAAGTTAAGCTAATGTATAACATTAGCCATTGGATCTGGCTAACCATGAGAAAATGTTTCAGGAGTCTCTGTTTTTAAGAAATCTGCTACAATTTGAAATGGAAAATACTGTATTTTTATGATTCATTTAATGTATGCAGTTCCCACAAAAATGTTCATATGAATTTTTAAAAACTCAACATGATTATGAAAGCCCCATAGGAAACGTTATGGTTCCATTCAAATAACACACCGTGTTATTTGTGTGTATTTTTGGGCACCTACTAGGTGCTCAGACCTGAGACTGTATAAATAGCCACAATTTGTATTAGCTCCCTTGGGTATGTGTCGTGGACCTTGCATTTACAAAGCATTCACCAGGTGCCTCGCCGACTCCATCTCATTCATCCTCACGACAGGTTGGAGCGACATGTAATGAGTATGATTATCTGCACTTTACAGCTGCCTCTACCAGCCGTGAGAGGAACAAATTCATCTGCCAGAGGTCACCAAATCTACATTTCCCAGGATTCAGCCCTGTGCTCATAAACATATCCATTATGTTCTAACCTCAGAAAATGAACATAGTATGTGAGAAGTTAGGGAAAAAAAGCTCTCTGAATAAAGTCATATTTTTAGGGAGGTGCTGGGGTAAAATTTATGTTACAACATTGAGAAATGGAAATTATTATTAAAGCTGTCTATTACATGATATGCTAAATCTGTTCCACTTATAAAACATGCTTAGTGTAAGTTGAAATAATAATAATGATCATAACGAACATTTCCTGAGTACTTTCTTTTCTCCTGGCTCTTTGCTAAGCATTTAAAATGCAATAAAATTTAGAATTCTTAAAAGTTAATAAAACATTTAGCATAGCTACATATATCCCTTAGCAGAACTTCTTGTGAAAAGAACTTTTGCACTGAATATCAATATCCTGACTTTTTTGCACATTGAGACGCAACAGGGGAATGTAATTCTCTTTTCCTGCCCTGCTAAATTTTCCTATTTCTGAGCAGACTTTCTCACCCCCTCAGAACAATATGTATTACAAATCACAGCATAGAAAATGTCACAAAATAACAATCCCGGGGAATTTAAAAATGCCTAAAAATAGTGATTGACATCATTCAGCCATGTTACAGAAATATGCCGTAGTTTCAATGACGTTGTGAGCATCAGATATCTCTCTTTGTTGACTAGTCTCTAAACTGGAAAATCAACACCAGCTTTCCCATAGATAGAATAGATAACACTCCTTGAGAACACAACCCTTTGCTTCCAAAAAAGAACTGGAAAAGAGGATAAGCAGGCACTTGTGTTTCCTTACTCTGATTAAATTAATAACCATCCAATCACTGTTTACTGAGATAGGATCTAAGGATACTTTGCTTTATCCAAAGTTTACATGTTACATTTGTTATGCAAGCACATAAGTGAAAATAAATCATGGAAAATGCAATAAAAGTCATTCCCATATAAGAAAGTATCTTGGAAGAATATTAATACAGTTCACTTGTATTTAAATGTGCTAAAATGGTACTACAAATGAAAATGCATCACTAAAGAATATAGGTAGGGAAGACATGAAAGAAAAAAGTACAATTTGTCTGCGACAAAATTTGATACATTAAAAAAGAATTACAATTATTTACAGATGTTAAAAATTTTTTTTACTCAGATGTCATCATCATCATCATCGTTGTTGTTTTACTCAGAAACTAGTATTTCATAAACCATTATTCTTTAGCTATGTCATTAATTGTACAGGAGATAGCTTAGAAGTAACAGTAAAGTTAACATTCACCTATGGGTCTAAGAAAGGATACTGAAAAGATGTACTAGCTATCATGACGCTGAGTGATAAATCTGCAAATGTATTATAATAGCTATATAGTTAGCAACATTTTAGAGAAAACAGAAACTATTCAGAAGCTTTCATTAATATGATGTCTATCACCCCCCTCAATAATACTGTGACATGGGTTTGGTTCCAGAATGGGACCGATAGGATTGGTCTCCTCTGCACCTTAGCAAGGGTCTAGCATATAGTATGTTCTTTGCAAGTATTTGTCAAACGAAACATACATTTTATAGTTTCTAACTCTACAAGTAGATCCAATATTTAGACACAATATCTTTAGGCAACTAGTCGATATGGTTATTATATGTATGGTATGGTATCTATTAGTTTCTACCACATTTCTACATTTCCATATTCAATTACATGTCTAGAAATTAAATAAAATTTGAAATTAAATAAATATTGAATTTTGATTTTCAGATATATCTTTGCATGGCTGGTAGATTACCACAGGAGTCTAAATGTGGTTATTAGGTTAAGCAGACATTTTCTAATATTTATATTTAGCATATTTATCAGACTCTTTAGAAATTCTTTAGTTTTTAGTAAAAGAAAATGAAATACAGACTGTAACATATACTAGTTTCAGTATTTATAAGAGGATATATTAATTTTAGGATTTTCCGTTTAAAATAGTCAATTATATATGTTTCACTTCAACTTCTCAAAGGCTTTAGAGAATTATTTGCTGTGAAAGCAATCTTTTCAATGTGGTCTACATATACTGATATTATTGCCAAGTTGCTTAATTAAAATTAACATTGAGAACAAAATTTGATTATTGAAACAGTCTAGCAAACAATTGATGGATTTGTCACTTTTATTAACATTGTCTTAAACAAAATAAGATTATGTGAGGGTACTTGGTTCACTATTTTAACGCACTAACTTCTCAAAAAGTAAAAATGATTTTCTTTCAAGACATATAAAAAGTACATGACAACTGAGCAGACTGATTGGTGTTCAACTAAGAATAACCTTGGATAATAAAGGATCTAGCTCAGTTTTTGTGCTTGTATGCCCATTCACTGTGTTTACTATTTACAAGACTATGAGAATTTCAAGTTGCATAGACTGGCAAATTAATTTTCAAATTAATTGTACAGATTAATATTCAAATAATTACCCTTTATGATTAAAGTAAACTTACAAATGTTCTGGCCTGGTTCTGGTGGGATCAAAGGATTAGATTTATGAAAGTTAGAGGAAATAATAATGTCTAGTGCATACCTGCTACTCTGAAGTTCCAAATAGCTGACAAAGAAGTTCTACTAAGTCTTACAGAGAGCTTTAAACATGAAGTACAAAATAGAATGGAAAGTCCAAAAATTGTTTTTGTTAGTTTTATTTATGAAGTGGTTTAAAAGGAAACATATAGCACCATCAATAACCATTATTAATGAAATAGTGCTGTTTAGGAGATATGTCTTTAATACATTCCAAGCGGTATTTTTAAATAATGTGAAAGGTCATCAACAGAACTCTAAATATAGCCAAGCAACTGTAATTTAAACTGCTTACATGATTTTTCTCCTTGAAAGAAGTCACATACAAAATAATCTAAAGAAGTGAAACATATAAGGATGCGTCATTTTAAAAACTGAATGTAGGTAGATGATATTTAACATACACACACAGGAGTTTACTCTTCGTGTACTTGTTTATTTTTAGCTGTCTCAATAAAATGTTTTTCCTCCCTCTGTTTTACTAAAACATGCCTGTCTAGGAAGGAAAACAGATGTAGAATTGGACAACTACGTCTTGTTTGGGCTTTTTCCCTGTCAAGTAGAATTTATGATCATTGTCACACAATAAGAGAATCTAACTGAAACAGACAATAAGTCAGGAAGCAATTGCCTGGGTACGTTAACACTGTAGCTTTGGAATTCAGGATCTGGTTACTAAAATTTCATTTGATTAAGCCAAAGAAGGACACAATATCCTGTCTTACACAAAGACCCCAGAGTTATTATAAAAATAAAAGAATCAGTGTCACGGTGAGAGAAGAATCACAATAAATGAGTTTGTAAAAACCTTAAAACACATTAAAAAATCTTCCTCACATCCAAAACAGGGGAACCATGTGAAAGGAACTCCCATGTGTTCTGTCTCTCTTCTCAATTCTCTCTCTCCCAATGTATTACTAAAGATAAGCAATCATTTAGTTTGATTAATTATGTTTTCCACAAAGCATCTGTCATTCCAAGTTTTCAGTGACACATTAAATAATAATCCCTTAAACACTCTGGTGCCAAATTAACAAAGTTTAGTAAAACAGAATGGTCCCAATAAGAAACTTACATACTGTTCATGTAACCTAATGAAGATTAAATATCAAAATAAATTATATAATAATTTTTAGCCTAATATTTTACCTCTGAACTTGTCCCTGCACATACTCGGCATCTTCTCGGCAATAAAAGACCACAATTTCTAAAAATGAATAATCAGCTTATGCAAATATTTAGTAATAATATTCACAGCATACTTCTCTTGAGAAGCTGCAATCTGACTGTACAGAAGTAGAATGATGACATTTAATGGCAAAATATTAATAGTGATTAGCTTACTATACCCATATTAATCCCAGTTTTTCAGTAAAATTGTAGAGAGTAAACTTTTTGACTTTTCCCCAACAGAAAATGTTTCATTTAGTAAGAATATTGCTTTTAAAACTCACTTCTTAGAACAACCTAAAATGACAGTTAAGAGGCAGGGTAACTATTAAAACATCACTTCCAAGCCTTGGTATTGTCACATAAAGCAAATCTTTTACACAAACATTTCACAGCATTTTCCCCCAAGCATCTGCCAGTTGATTTCACCATGTACATGCACAGTACTAAAGTATAGTAAGAGATACAACCATAAATAACAGTTTGCCACTTTAGAGTTTATATCACTTGTAAAACCTATTTCATCAGGAATAAAATGGGGATGAGGGGAGAGAGAGAGAGAAAGAGAGAGAGAGAGAGAGAAAGAGAGAGAGAGAGAGAGAGAGGTTTCTGTCTCTCCTTGAGGAACTGGCCTTTCTTTCTGAGTCAGAGTACTCAAAACAGCAACAAGTAGCAGCAGCAGCAAAGTTTTCCTGCAGGTTTACACGTCTCACATTAATGAGAAAGGGTGTGGAGACGGACTCAGCTTCCAGGGAAACTTCCCTGAACATTGAGCTTTCAGGAGACGCCTGGGAGCAACAGCATAACATCCAGCTTTCAGGAAATTCAAACACATTCATAAGAAACCTTCTTGCCTGGCAATGCCAGAAGCCAGGGCTAATCAGACCAAGCTCCCTTCTGTCCGGGCACAGTGGATGAGCTGACCACCAGGGCTGGCCATACCCCTCCCCACCTAGAATAAAGTGCCCATTGTCTTCCACTGTACTAATTGTGAGAAAAACAGCCCTTGTAGTAAGCACCATAATTATCGAAGCAAACAAGTAAAAGCAATCAAGACAGAAAAGGAAAGGGGCAAAAAGAAGAAGAAAGAAGAAAAAGAAAATGAGAAAAGAAAGTAAATGTTCAGATGAATGAACCCAGTGATGAATTTAATAGTCATATTAAATGCTTGCCTGTGGAAGGATTCCCCATTCTCGTCACGACTATTGCATACAAGAGACCATTGTCCACACAACAGAAATCAGTATATTGAAATTTATCATGTAGCACTTTTTGGATGTGAAAGGTTTTCTTTCCCCAAACTACCACCTCTCATTCCAGCACTCTGATTATAGAAAGTTACAACTTCTCTCTTCCCAATATTATGTTAAAAGTTGAGTCACAGGATTCACGAATAGCCCTGAATTTTTATGCTCCTTTCCTTTTTCCCCACATTTGCAGCTGGACAAATATAAGGGGGGAAAAACAGCAACAACAAACCCACACACATTTGCCTGAGCAAAGAAAAATAATGAACTGAATATGCATATCCTCATTAACTAAATTTAATTACGCTGAGTGGCATAGTAATCAGTGGTTGCTCCAGTTACAGTATTCATTGAAAGGGAGGTGGATTCCAAATTAAGGCAAAGCGTGGGGGACAGTCGCATACTGATGAGGGAGCCGCACACAACATGATACAATACACTATCTAAATCATTATTCAGAGGAGCCGAAGAAAGAAGTACATTACTCTGTTTTAAGACCAATGCAAGAACAATTAGCCAAGAAGGCTCCAATCCCCTACTGACTGCCCCACCTCCATATATTTCACAGCAGCCGGCCTGGGACCGACTGTACCATTTGCATTTTTCTTTTTTTTTAAAAAAAAGTGAACAAAAACTCATGCTGCCTTTTTAAAAAGAAGGCCTATGCCCCCGGTCACAATAGCAGGGAAATCCTATCTAGCACACTGGTGTGCAGAGGCACCCCAAGGTCCCACAACTTGAGCTTGAACTTTCCACAGGCAGCGAACTTTATAACACGTGCATGGAACAATAAAGGAGGAGCTCGAAAGGAAGAAGGGAGGGAAGTTTTGGGGGTGGGTGAAAAAATGTTATTATGCCAAACTTACCATCCACCAGGTCCTGGCTGACATGTCATAACATAGTTGCCATTTTATGGAGCTGTCCGACGTTTTCCCAGCCATTATGCTGTCAGCAACCTTCATCAGATGCAGCTCAATGGAAGATAAGACACCTAATCAAGAAAACATCAGCGGTGGCTTGCTGGACTACATGTAGGCCAATCCTTATCACACTGCATCATGGGAGAAAGCTCCTTTATTAGCAGGAGGAACTGCAACCTCACAGATAGAAAGACAAGGATCAGTTCTTTTGCCTTTTTTTTTTTTTTTTTTTTTTTTTGGTCTAAAGGGATTGGTGAAAGTAGCTAGCGTTCTTTGTGTATCATGTGTACAAGAGTTAAGTATCTTGCAAGTGGGCGGCTAACTGCTTTGCTGGGCGATGCAGACTAAAGTTTATTTGCATTCTTCTCTGTTGTATATTGTTTGACATGGTCCATGGTCCTTGCTGAGCAGATGAAGGGAGGGGAGAGGGGTGGGAGGGAATGAGGAGAGAGGGAGCTGTAATTGCTCAGAATTAATATCTCCCCAACAAAGACATAACAGTTTCATTGACACAGTCGGAACATGGTTCAGATGTCACTGCACACACGGGCGTGCGGGTGTGTGTGTGAGAACACTCACACGCACACACACACAGTGGAACACACAGGTAGCAGCTGCAGCTGGATTCAGCTGAGGTTGCCAAAGGCTACAAACTCCATTCTCATGCTGGACATATGGAAGCAGTTTAACTCTTTGAAATCACTGTTAAAGAAGAGCCCTGCAGTCTGGAAGGATAAATCAGCCTTGAGAACAGTTTCTCAATCAGGAGGCAATGGGCCTGGTGCTCACTTCCTTCTGAAGATGGCCTAGAAACATTATTTCCTTCATCTAGAGAAGAGCTGGTCAAAAATGAGGAGGGAGGAGCAGGGTGTGCCCAGAATCTGACTCTCGACCTGGTCCCTCACTTAGTCATTCTCTGTCATACTCTCAGGAAAAAAATTCTTTATCCCCTAACCACTGAGCATTTCTGTTTCTTCCTGGACTTTGAACTAGTCCTTCCAACAAGCACACACACAAGTCAGGAACTAACATTTACTAATAAAACAACTTGCTCTGAACAGTTTTTTTTTTCTTCTGAAGAATAAAAAGCCGATACTGCAGGGAGAATCTTAAAGAATCACACCACTGTAACAAGAAATCCAGACGAGGACAAGTATATTTACTCCTGCTTTTTTCTTTTGCTAAAACACAAAAAGGCAAACACATCTCTGTAAATGGTGCTGTTGATTATTGGAGCTCCTATTGTACACCACAAAATCCAGGCAACCTTTTTTAATTGGCATGTAGTCACTCTGCCTTCCGTATGCCCTGCTAGTATTTTCTGAATGACTTTCAGGCTTAGAATTTACATTTTCTGCAGACAACTTAAAAGGACAAACTCTTATTTGACTCAGTCAAAATGAAGGGAAAAAATTGCTGTATTACCGGAGTTTTCTCTGTGTATGAGGCAGAAGAGGCAACTTGTTTCAGCCTGTGAACTTCAAAGAAGAAAAGCAACCGCTGCCGAAGGGCTCTGTCCTTTGGGTATTTTTATATTCACCTGGGGAGACATGTCAGCCACAGTCTCAGACAGGACAGGCGCTTAAGGTAGCCTGACTCGGGGCTGGCAGCAAAAGAACCTGCCCTTCACTGGCCCGCTTATCCCCTCATGGCTGGTGACTCTTCTGTTTCTCCCTCCTCCAGTTTTTTTTTTTTTTTTTTTTTGGCTTTTTGTTTTGTTTTTGTTTTTTTTTAAATTCTCAGGCAGGAGGGGTTTTGAGGGGACTGAAATGCCCCACCCAGGTCTCTGCCTTTGAAGTACCCCATGCTCCGGGTGCCTCCTTTTTTCTCTCTCTCCCTGCTCCATTCTTTACCTTACTTGTTTTTTTTCTCCTGAGCAATGATTGGGTAGTAAGCCTGTTAATGGTAATTGTATTTTCCTGTTTTAATTTTCTCAGATGGCAGCAATCATGCTGAATGCCTACTATGTGCCAAGCATCACAGTAAACACCGAGGGCTGTGAAGGGCAATGAGATACAGTCCGTGTCTCATCAATCTCACAACTATGTTCACCCAACGTCGTCACAGACAGGAGGAAGTCCAGTTGCTGTGACAGCAGCCAAGGAAAGAGATGTGGCCAGACAGAGACCTCGGGATGCTTAGGGCCAGCAGCTCCCTAGAGCCCAGTTGGTCACTCCCCAGGCACTTTCAGAGTTGCCTTTGGGGCTGCCCTCTGGCCTGGGGGCAAAGGCAGCACGGCTATACACTTCCTCCTCTCCCTGCAATCAGTACCTGCCGCAGCCTGGCTCCCTCAGGTGCTCTAGATGGAAGGAAGATTCCCATCTGCTGTTCCCTCCTGCACGGCCCTCCAAGAGCTCTCAGGAAGCGTAGGCCAACTTTGGGGTGCTGGCCTGAGAGCGCCCGCCCACCAAGACTTTACAGATGCCTTGGGCATTGTTTCACCATGGAGGCACTCTGTGCAGCCCATATACAGGCAGACCTGCTGGAAGGCCCCTTATCACTGTCACTGTGGGGACCCCTCCTTTTGATGAGCTGATGACACAAGTGGGAAATGCCGAAAGATGACAAGGGGAGCAGCGGAAGGAGCGGCCGGGAGAGAGGCTGCAGCATTTATGGGCAAAAGTGGGATCAGCGAGGAACAAAGAGACGGGGAAAGAAATGACAAACCTGTGTCCTGCCCCTTCTGTGAGGCTGGAGAACGCCAGAGGACAGCTGGCTGGGGGGTCACTGGCAGAGCTAAACAGGAAACGAATTCAGAACCGGGGCTAGCCTTCCCAAAAGGCATGCCCAGGGGCTGAGCACTCCTCCCTTGGGGGCCTATGGGCGTCTTTCACTGAGAGTGAGACTTCTAAGCATGCCAGTGTAGCCCATAACCTGGGGAGATCAGGCCAATGCGGCTCTCAGGTGGACGCCAGTTGTGACTAACTTCATTGGCTGAACTCCTCTCACCTGACACCGTTCTAAAGGCTAACTGGATGTTTAAAAACACGAAGTAACTTCAAAAGCACTGGTGAGGGCTTCATGGACACTTTGGGGGTTGATTACATTCTTGCCTTGCTTAAATCCCTAAAATACCCCAAATCTCAGCTCTTCCCCTCCAATTCCTCTTTCCCCAGCATCTGCCTGTGCCTGCACTTCCACTTCCCCCACTTCTACAGCCTCCACTCCTACCCTTTAGCCATGCTGCCTCTAACAGCCTTTTCCAGCTTGCACACCTCACTGGCTGGAACAAATGTTTGGGAAAGCCAGGTCTGTAGCCCAAAGCAATCACCAACTATTGCTCAGGCATGCCCTGGCAGTGCTTTAATTTCCGTCACCACTGGCAAATAAACTAGTGATCTGCCTAGAGCTGAGCCTGAGGACAGTAACCTTCGCAGAGAGGCTACAATGTGTCTCTCACTGCCTTCAACTATTCACAGTCACCGCCTCTCCAACAAGCAAGATGGACTGTGGCCAATGGGCACTGTCTGAGAAGCCAGGGTCCAAATCACAGCGTTGTTCCCTACTAGTTGTGTGACCTCTGGGCGGGCTGCTTAACTTCTGTGCCCATCAATAGCCCCAAATCATATTGCTAATAACTAAGGGAGAATGAGAGAGAAGGCAGACAGGGGGAAAGAAAGTCTCACTTCACCACATAGAAGAGAAGGGGAGATATAAATATAATCAGAGAGGAAAACAGATATAGAGATCTAGAGAGAAAAATAGAGAGGAAAAGCAGAGTGAGGAAGTGAAAATGAAGCCATTCAGATGTCTCCACAGTCTGCTCTCTTTGCCTCTGCCCAGGGCTCTGGCTGGCTTCTCGTCCATCCCCTGCACTCCCCAGGCTCTGGGGTTGGCTTAACTCCCTTCCAGCTCCACAGAGAGGAGTGATCAGTGCTCAGGTATCTTGACCCATGGAGCCAACAGGTTTAGAGGTGATTTGGGGAATCATTTTATTAAGCTATTTTGTGATTTATTTTATTTTTAGCTTTTTAGCTCTGTCAATTCCAGTCTAATCCTGTGCTGAGTGTAGTAGTGCCCCGTGCTCATGAACAGCATGTAAGCTCCCCTTTGGGAACTAGTCCTGAGTTCTGGTCTGCCACTTGCTAGCTGGGGGAGCATGCACAGGTTACTTAAACTTTGTAAACTTCAGATTCTTCACCTATAAAGGGGGGCTGAGAATAGTATCCCTCACAGGGTTGTCATGAGGATGAAATAAGGTCATGCATGAATGTGTTTGGAGCCTTGATTGTGGTGATGGTTTCATGGGTGTATACTTACTCCCAAACTCATCAAGATGTATACATTAAACATGGATAGCTATTTAAATGGCAATCATATCTTGATAAAGTACTTTAAAAATTATGCAAAGCTCCGTTCCTAGCTGTAGCTAATGACTAGAATCAGTATAAATTTTAGCATTGGTATTATCTCCTCCAACTCCATTTTTAAAGTGAGAGAACTGAAATTTACCAGAACTCACACGGATGATCAGCGGAAGAGTTAAAATTAAGCCTTTGCTCTTTCGCCACTTCACCTAGTGCTGCTTCTTTCTCCATACCATCAGGAAGAAAGATGAGATTAAGACTTGGGTTGGGGGTGGTGGTGTTTTCTTTTTAATGCGCTGGAGACCACATGGAGGTGAACTGAGTTAGCAAAACTGAGAACAGAGCAATCCAGTGAGAAAGCTTAGGAAAAACAGATGAAGACTTTCATTCCCTAAGCCACAGGCGCCATGAAGGCAGGGACAAGAAGGGCTGAGTTTGCTCATCATTCATGCCCAGAGGCTGGCACACAAATACTCGAACATCTGTCGAGTGAATGAATGACCTCAGACCATAGGGGTGGCCATAAAGAGTCATTAGAGTACAGAAGAGCGGGCCTTGTGTGTGCAGGCCGATGGAGAGAGGAGTCTGCAATGACTTCTGGGTTTCAGGCTCAGAGGTCCTGGTAGAACTACAACGCAAAGTGTGGGAGAAGGCAACTCCAGCTAACAGTAACAAGTGAATATTGCCCATTAAGAGCCTGTTTGGAGTAGTCAGACATGTTATCCAACCATTTCCCTGGACCTGGCAGAAATAAAACAGAGCGCCAGTCAGGGGAATTTAGGTGAGCCTTTGACTGGGCCCATGTTCAGCATGAGGGTAGCAGAGAACGTGTAGCAAGCCAGGTGATGAGACAGAGACATCTTCAATCCCGCTGATTCTCCTCCGAGGGAAGAAGTCGAGCTTTCCATTCTTTCTGAGCTTCAGGGAGGGACCTGTGGCCATTTTAACAGCTATTTCTCCTCAGCCTCTGGCACTGTTGTCATACTCTGCAATCCCCTCCAGCCAGTGTCCTGAGGGGTCTGGATTTTGCAGAGAAGAGATGGATCCAACATGAAGACTACAAGGGCCTCATCTCTAGTACCTGAGCCCATCAAAATAGCCAGGAGCAACCCCCGGTGCCCCACCTTCACTTTCCGCCCTTGGTGGTGTTGTCTGGAGGGGGCCTGGAGCGAGCTGGCCTCTCTTTTAAAAGCAAGTCTGCACTGAGCAGATCCCATGCCACGGACAGTGCTTACCCACTAGGGAGGACTGGCTTCCCACCTACCTACACAGTGGGTTCCGGGAGTCCTTCCCACTGCCTCCCTGGAGACCTCATTGGAATTGATCTCTCTCATCCCAGAGGAAGGCCCTGAGTCTCGTTCAGCATACTGGACAAAAGGTCATTTTTGAGACAAGTAGCAGAAGTTTTACTTTCCTAAACAGGAAGATTAAGCACTTAAAGGAATGGAAACAACCGATTATTAAAGTGGGAGACAGACCGGTGATGATACGATCCATCTCCAGCTTCTCCTAGAGAAGGTGTTTGTTTACAGACAAGGATAATTTGATTAAAACCACGAAGAGTCTGAGAGTCTGAGCTTCCCTTAGAAAATGTGTTTTTTTTTTTTTCTTTTGAGAAGTCAGTCTGGAATTGCAGTGTGCTCATTCTTATACTAACTTTTCTTTAGCAAGTTTCCAAAAAAATGCCATGTTTCCTAAAAATAAGGGTTTGAAACATTTTCTCTCTTATTATGTTGCTGTTTACAAGAATATACGGCAGCTATGGCTACCGACACAGAAATATTTTTTACTTTGATTCTGGGTAAGGAAAAGAAGTTTGCTGGACAGCATGATCCTGTTTTTGATAAATAAACCAACCCATATCCATATATTCATTTGTGCATAGGAAAAATATTAGAAAAATATTGACTCTGTTACTAATGAGGAGGAACATGCGCTTTTGTATGCTTTTGTACTCTTTGAAATTCCATAATGCTCATGTATTGCATTTGTAAATAAAAACAAAAAGTAAGATGAAAGGTGCATGGGACCTCCCTGTACCTTTTTTTTTTTTTCTTTACAACTTCCTTTGAATCTGCAAATGATTTCAAAATACAAAGTTGAAAAAAAAGTAAGTCAATACACTTTTCCATCTAAATGTTTGAATATTTGAACACTAAAGCCGGTGATAGGCAGACTCTATAGAGGACTGCCTAGTGCTATAAGCAGTCTCAGTCCATGAGATCTGGGCAGTATTCTCCCTTCATGCTTTCAGAAGGCAGAGAATAAGATAAAAAATGAAAGCACTAGTGAAGGCAGAGTAACAATATACTGCCATGTTGCCCCTTTCTAACAAGGCAAATCTTGCCAAGCGATAGGGGGTTTCACAAATAAGCCTCCTGGCCACTGGGGGAGGCTGGAGCAAGTTCAACACATGAGTAACACAGATAAACATGAAACCCCCAGGCCTTGATGGAAAGCGGTGATAGGTGGCCTGGAATGCCCTCGAGTGTGAAAGTTCTTATGAACAAACAAAGGCCGCTGCAGATTTCTTAATGACTGGCAAAGTCTCTTACTGCTGGGCTCCTTAAGGGCAGGGTTATCTCTTTAAAGCTGCCATTAAGAGGCAAATCTGCCCATATGCCCACCCCCCCACCCTGCAAACCTGACCTCTTTCACTTCCCTTCTCAATGCCTTTGCCACACACACATGTTGTAAGACAAGTAAAATCTGGTGCCAGTGAACTCAGGAAAACGAGAAAGAAAAAAAGAAGGCCCCCGTAGGTAGTGTGGGGTGTTCACGCATATATTTGGAAGTAGAGGAGAGAGGGAGGAATGGATAGCAGAGTTTTATGGTTTCACCTGCTTTTGTCAAAGTGGGAGAGGAACTGATTACAATAAAAATTTTCATTCATCGGGCAGTCTTCATTCTTTCAGCAAATATTTATTGCTTACCTGCCATGTGCCAGATACTGTACTAGGTACTGGTAAGCAAAAATATACATGCTTCTTGCTCTGGAGGAACTTACAACTGGGGGAAGGGGTGGGGAATGGCATTAATCACACATTCACTTGAGTATATACAAAATTACATCTGTGATGGATGCTTTAAAGAAGTGCTATGAAAATGTGTAACTGGGAAGGCAGTTGATTTGTAAGAGTTGGGGAAATTGAGAAAGGCTTCACAGAAGTGACTAAAACAGAAAGCTCAGCACTGCTCCTCACAATCACACTCCAGGCAAGAATGGTTATCTTTGTTTTACAAAATTGGAAGCCAAGGTTCGGGACAAATTAAGCAAAGTGTCCCAGAGTAAGTGGTGGAGCTTGGGGTCAAAACCAGGTCTGTCATACTCTAAAACTAATCATTGTTGCTCTAGGTCACACTGCTTTTATCTCAGTAGCTGATATTATTTCTCAGCTTCTGGTCTTCCTTAGAATCAGCAACAGAGTGATCAGATTCTGGGACTGGAAGAAGGCAGGATGAGAGCACCCACAATTCACCATGTTCTATGGAAAGTTCTGTCTCAAGAAAATAATGGTTGAACTAGAAGTTTCTGCTAAGTCATCCATAGCTACTCCTTTTAAAATGCACACAGGAGGACTATAACCCATAAAGATAGGGCTGTTGTTATTTTATTATCTCATAAAGTTTTATTGAGGTATAATTTACATACAGTATCCTGTATAAACCTCCAGGAATAAGTTTTTACAAATGTATTCACGTGTATAATCCACACCTCTATTAACATACAGAACATCTTCTATGCCCTGAAAAGTTTCCTGTTGCCCATTCTAGGTATATCCCCTTTCCCTCAGGCCATCCACAACCACCATTCATTTCTATCCCCATATATGGTTCCTTTTCTAGAAATTCATACAAATTATATAGTGCCTATTCATTTGTGTCTGGCTTTACTCAAAACAGTGTTTTTGAGATTTATCTGTGTTACTGTGTATTACCAGTGTGGTACTTTTTATTGCTGAGTCATAGTCTATTTTATGACTAAACCAAAATTTGTTTATCCATTCTCCCGTTGATGGACATTTGGGTTTCTTCCAGGCTTGGGCTATTATGAGAAAAGCTATGAACATTCGTGGGCAAATCTTTTGGCGGGCCTCACTTTTCCTTCTCTGGTTAAATACGTAGCAATGGAATTGCTTGGTCATGGAACAGATGTATAATTAACTTTAAAAACACACTGTCATATAGTTTTTCAGAGTGGTCGTATTATTTTACACACCCATAAGAAATATGAGTATGTACCCGACTCTTGATATTGTCAGTCTTTTACAATTTTATCCTTTCGGTGAGTATATAAAGGTATCTCAATGTGGTTTAAAAAACACATACCTAATAGCTAATGGTGTTGAGCCGTGTATCAGGCACATATTGGCCATTTTAATGTCTTCTTTTGTAAAGTGCCTATTTAAATCTAATGTCCATTTCAAAGTTGATTTCTCTATTATTGAGGTGTTGTTCTTTATAAATTCTGAATACAAATACCTTGTTACTCATACTCTGAATTTCTCCCAGTCCATAGCTTCTTTATTCATTTACTTAATAATGTTTTTAATTTTGATGAAGTCCAGTCTATTCATTTTTTTCTTACATGGATATTGCTTTCTGATTCCTACCTAAAAAGTCCTTGTTTACTTAATGGTCACAAACGTATTCTACTATGTTTTCTTCTAGAGCATTATAATATTAGTTTTTATGTTTACATCTATGATCCATCTTAAATTAATTTTGCTTATGACATAACATAGAGATCAATGCTTTACATCTATGATCTGTCTCAAATTAATTTTGTATATGATATGAGGAAGAGACTAATGCTATTTTTT
>NW_012104076.1:479206-485518 GCF_000951045.1 Mandrillus leucophaeus
TTTTTTTTTTTTTTTTTTTTTTGTAGATTCTTTAGGATTTTCTTTGTACACAAGCATGTCATCTGTGGAGAAAAAGAGTTACACTTCCTCCTTTCCAAGCTGTGTGTTTTTTACTTCTTTTTCTTTCACTATTTCAATGACCATAATCTCCATCTACAATGTTGAATAACAGTGGTGAGAAAATACATTCTTGTTCGTTTCCAATCTTAGGTGAAAAGCCTTCAATATTTCATCATTAAGTTTAATGTTAGCTATAGGTTTTTATAGTGGTCTTGATTAAAGAAATTCCCTCTATTCTTATTTTGCTTAGAGTTTTCTTTTTGAAAAAGTCATAATGTAAATCTAATGTTTATCCTGCATCTATTGAGATGATCATAGACTTCTCTTTTAATCTCTTAAGGTTGTGGATTACTAATTAATTTTGTAATGTTGAATGACTCTTGCATTCTTGAATCCCACTTGGTAAAGTATTTATTATTCTTTCTATGAATTGCTGGATTTGATTTGCTAAATACCCAGCAATTTGATTTTTCAAGGATTTTTGTGTCTATATTCATAATGAGCATTTGTCTGTAATTTTCTTTTCTTGGAATAGTCTTGTTTGGTTTTGCTATCAATGTAATGCCGGCCTCAATAAATAAGCTGGGAAGTGTTCTCTCCCTCTCTGTTTTCTGACACAAGTTGTGTGGGAGTATTATTACTTCTTTAAATATTTGATAGGATTTACCAGTGACGCCATTTGAGTCTGAAGTTTTCTTTCTAGAAAAGTTTTAAATTATGAATTCAAAGTCTCTAGCAGCTATAGGCTGTTCAGATTCTATTTCTTATCATGTCAGTTTTGTTAAAATGTATTCTAAAAATTATCCATTGTATCTGTCAAATTAACTGACATAAAATTGTTTATAATATCTTCTTATTGTATCAATGTCAATGGGTTCTGTCATGATAACTCTTCTTTCATTCCTAAAACTGGTAATTCTTTTTCTCTTTTTTCTTGATCAGTCTAGCTAAGGTTTTGTCAATTTTATTACTCTTTTAAAAGCTCCAACTTTTGACTGTTGGTTTTCTCTATTGCTTTTCTGTTTTATTTTTCATTTATTTTACATCTAATTCTTAGAATTTCCTTTTTTAAAATTAACTTTTGATTTAAACTGCTCTTTGTTTTGTAATTATCTTTGTTTTGTAATTACTTAAGGTTGACCATAGATCACTAATTTCATATACTTATTTTGTTCTAATATAGGCCACACTCTCTTCCAAGCCAGTCTCCTCTCTTTTCACATAGAACTGATTATTCTTTATCCATTGCTCTCCTTGTGGCCACCTTTGGTTATATAGAAATCGAATGCTTTCTCATAAAATTGCCTTTTCAATATTTGAAGTTGGCTATTATAATATCTCCCAATTTTCTGTTTTTCAGGCTACCCATGCCATGTGATCTTGGGGGAAAAACTAGGAGCAAGTCAAATATTCTTTTATATCTGAACTCAGGTATTCTTTTAAATTTTAAATCTTAATTTTGTAAAAATGTGAACAAAATAAGAAGTTTCTTATAGAAGAGTCATTCTGTGACTGAAAGCATCAATTCTGCATTCCAATAGGCAGGTCATTCTGCAATATTATAAAATGTCACAAATTGCAAGCCCAGAATGCTGTGAAGCTCAAGAAACTGACATGGTAGAGCAGAGCATCATAGTCTACAGTTGTGCTGTCCAGTATAGTAGCTACTAACCACAAATGTGATTAGAGTCAGGCAGACTTTGGGTTCAGCTCCAGTTCTGCCACTTGAAAACATGACTTAACTGCTTAAAGTCTGTTTTTTTTTTCTTTTGTAAGGTGAAAGTAGTAGAATTCACCTTATGTTACCCATTCTTGTAATGAGTCCATGTGATTATATGTGTTTAATAACAGTAGATACATATTCCTAGTTAGAAGGTGAGAGATTACGTAACGGGGCTAATGAGAAACATAAATTTGGGGCAGACCTTTAAAAACCTTTGCATTTTGTAACCGAAGCACCAACCAAAGCAATGATCACCAGTAGATGGGGAGAGATTTTGCTGCCCAGCAAGGTCGCCAACATGGCCACAGACTCTCACTTTAAATATTAAAAATGTACAAAAATAATGGGATAGAAATGCTGAAAATCAGAGCAAGGCTGACAAGAGATAAACCAATGCAATTAGAAGTGAAGTTGTAAGTCAGCAGGGCCACCCATGAAGGTGGGCATGGAGGCAGTGCAAGTGGCCATGAGCCAGAAGCCACACAGGCCTGGCCTGACAGCACAGAGTTCAGTTCCTATTTTGAGTCTGTAAAAATACAATTGACAGGGACTCCTGATGCCAGTGCAACAGCCAAGCTAAGGGTTTCTCTTTTTCCCAATGAATATTTTCATTCTACTGTTATTATTTGAGGTCCCTTTAGATAAATCATGTATGAGCCAACACTATGTCCCCCATATACCGACATCATTTCTCTTCGACCAACTGTGCATGCACTAATTCACATTTACACATGATAGCAGGCCTGAACACTGAGGAGAAAGAACTGGGCTTAGAATCAAAAGAACCTAAATTCAAGCCCTGGCTTTGCCATTTACTAGCTTTGACAATGGCACATATCATTCAGCGTCTGTACACTGCAGGGTCCTCACCTGCAGGAGAACGACATTGATCTGCACCTGCTCCTGCTGTGTGGTGCTGGCGGGAGGTCTGGATGAAGACACCGTGGAGAGCTGCACAAATGAAAGGGATTTCCCAGGAGGATGGCATTTGAACAAGGTTTCTGACAGGCTGCGCTTCAGCTTTCAAAGTTCCAGCAGGCTGTAGGAAGCACAGGTGTCCTCCTTCACTCCCATCTCCCTGCGTCACCAAGGTACTCAGCCTCAAACGCCACCACCCTGCCCTGTCCTTGCTGCCTTCTAGGGGTCTCTGTAGCCTTGGAAAAGCACAAGGGATGCTTATCAAAGAACTCCACAGATGTCTGGGCCAACAGAGAGCCATTTCGTTTTTGACTTATGCACTTTACCATAAATTCTGCAAGTGAAACAACACTTGAGAAACAAAACCCCAAAATCCCCTCTCCCCCCTCATCACTGTCCTTTCAGGCTGAATCCATTCAGAAGTCCCATCTGGACCTTCTGCCTCTAAACAGAACCCTGGCCCCATTCACAGTGAAAGTCAGTGTTTCAGAATGGACCCACTTCCTCTCCCCTTCTCACTCCAACACAAGGAGATGGTGGAAAAGAAAGATGAATCAATGCTACTTTAAGTGCTTTGGAGACAACAGGCCAATTTTACACTGGATTTTTACTGTCCATGGCTGGAGATAAAGGGCCCTTTCTCTGATCCTGCTGCCCTTCTGCCTCCCATCCTTCTTTCTCCTCCATCTCCTCCTCTGCTCTCCCCACTTTGCCCATCTCAGACCATATTCACAGAGAAAGAATAGTAACCCCTTGCCCTACCAGACAAATGTCATTTCCACAAGTACAAAGGCAATGTGGCCATTCATTTGTTGTTTTGCAGAGTGGCACACACTGGACAAAGTCTAAAAGATGCTCAGAGAAGACTGGCTTCTCAGTGGGCTCAGCTTCCCAGCTGTCATGGTGTAACTGGAGAAATGTGGACAGAGAGTTTGAAAGTCATGCTCCTGCTCATACAGCTGCATGCACTGGGATAACAGACTTTTCCCCCATAGGCTTCCATCAGTTTCATCTATAATGTGAAGGAGATGAGCAATATAATAAGAATAATAATACTATCATATAATACGATTTTACTATGTGCCAGGGATTGCACTAAACTTTCATATGTACTGTCTCACTTGTATTATCTATTACATTTAAGGAAACCAAAGTTGAGTGCAGATGAGAAAATCTGCCCAGGCTCATGGAATGAGTGCTCTGTAGAAGTGTGATTTGCACCCAGGCCTGCTCCAATGCTTGTATTGGAAGCCTCTGTGTCTATGATCACCATTTCTTCTCTAAAGACCCCTTTGGCCTTCGCCCACCTAAGTTGGCCAGTACTTGCAATGCATATTTTCCTCTGTGATCTTCATGAATCACATTGCAGTGCAGATATGCTTGCTTGCCTGTGTCTCCAGCTAGACTCCAGCCACATCTTCGTGAAAACAGGGCCTAAGACGTATATTCAGAGCACCCAGAACAATTCTTGGCACATAATAGGTCATAAAGATTTGAGGAACAATGAGTTTCTGAGCATCTTATTTGAAAGCACTAGTTTGACTTAGTAAACTGGTGCACCATTCCCTTTTTGAATCTCAGTACTGACACTCACCCAATCCCATAATACTTGTAATTCAGGCTCCAAACTTCTCTTATGGGGAGGGTTGGAGAAAATGGGGCATTTACCAGAGCCATGAGACAATTTCTACATGATTTAAAAAGAGAATGTTTAGCACAAACCACATTATTTTAGTCTTGCTGTCATATCTATCTGCTCCTTCAATATATTTAGATTTAAAGGTGATGTTATAATCAGAAACAACCGGAAAAAAGTATAGGCCAATAAGATATGAATTTCCAATAAAGGACAGAGAGTTGTGTACACATTTTAGAATGCACATTGAAGAGAAATGTGCTTCAGTCTGATTATATATAGCTTTGAGGAATTTACTCCCATACTTACTGCATGGTATTAAAGAACCCAAGATAAATCTTTGGTGACTCCAAGAAAGAGGTTCAATTGTAATTATGGATTAACACACACCCACAGTTAATAGTTGCTTCAGTTTAGCATCAGTGCAACCATTTACACTGATAATATATTAAACACTACTTTTTTTTCCCAGGCACAGTGAATGACTACTAGGGCAGGATTACCTTCCACTAAGCAGATTTCATAGCTCCAAGCCTCTAATCATTTGTAACCATTAGGGAAAACATGGGGCTGAACCAATTAAAAAAATAAAAACTATCCTGAAGCTCACAAAACCACATAATTACATTGCATCACTTAGCATTTTGATTGAGCGTTTGGAAAACCTGATACAAAGGCTCAGAGGCTGCCTCAAATGCCTCATAAACGTGGTAACTTTACCTGCGTAAACTCACCTAAAAAAAATTTGTTTCCACATCATGTATGGAGGGAAAGGTGAATAAATAGAGACACAGTGAGATTGGTAGAAAAGTAGAGACAAATACTATTATTTTCCCAATCTAAGACTATTTGTTGTTACTTTTTTATCACTGGTGTTTTAAATTTTCCATAGCAAAATGACATTTTACTTGTGGAAGGACCATCAGCATGGCCATGCCATTCCTTTCAGAATTTCTAACTGTGGAAGTTTAAAGTACTTAGCTCACTAGTAATAATCAGATGACAGAGTCAAAAACTAGGTTTTCCTCTGTCCAAAAACATATTACCTAATCATTTTGGTAATCTGTTTTTCCATCACTAAAAAGGGATTGAGTGTTTATCTCAAGATTAGTCAGAATTTTACAAACACTCTGGAAAGGATATTGAGTTCTTTAATAGAAGTCATAATAAAAATACTAAGCAGGCACTGGGGAGAATGGGAAGTGCAATGTGTCATCATTGCATTATGTTTTTACATTGAGCCAGAAGGCATTTTTTCTCACACACTAATTTTGCCGTCTCCCGCCACCCTTATCAATACTTTCCCTGGGCACTGGTAACGTTCATTCCATCCTATGTCTTCTCACATTACTTTGCCTCCTGAGAAGACAAAAGTATGTCTGCAGTCAAGTGCTCTCAGATCTCATTCACGAACACAGATCCTTCATGGGAACCTGAGTAGGATAGAAAAGGGCTGTGATAGAGGCAAAAAATTAAATAATAATGAATGTTTCATTTAGGCCAACAAACACAGAGAGGAAAGTGGAAAGAGAGAGACACAGAAGCAGAGCCCATGGGCAGCGGTGCAAAAGAAGTCTCAGAAAGCAGAGGCAAGGGGAGAAATGGAAAGAAGACGGTGCTGGGGAGTGGGAAATATATACAGATGATGGCTTTTTAAAAAGCTAGTTCCCCTCTCCTGAAGCTCATAAGCAACTTCGGCAAAGTCTCAGGATACAAAATCAATGTGCAAAAGTCACTAGCATTCTTATACACCAATAACAGACAAACAGACAGCCAAATCATGAGTGAACTCCCATTCACAATTGCTTCAAAGAGAATAAAATTCCTAGGAATCCAGCTTACAAGGGATGTGAAGGACCTCTTCAAGGAGAACTGCAAACCACTGCTCAGTGAAATAAAAGAGGACACAAACAAATGGAAGAACATTCCATGCTCATGGATAGGAAGAATCAATATCATGAAAATGGTCATACTG
>NW_012104076.1:488178-542451 GCF_000951045.1 Mandrillus leucophaeus
CACCTGGCACATCAAGAAGTTTTCCTTGTCAGTAAATATGAATCCACATCATCATTCCTAACAGCAGTCTCATATTTCATTTGTATTAGGCCATCATGCATTGCTACAAAGGAATACCTGAGACTGTGTCATTTATAAAGAAGAAGGTTTATTTGGCTCATGGTTCTGCAGGCTGTATAAGCATGGCACCAGCATCTGCTTGGCTTCTAGTGAGGCCTCAGGAAGCTTTTATTCTAATGGAAGGTAGAGTAAGAGCAGGCATATCACATGGCTAGAGAGTGAGAGTGAGTAAGAGAGAGAGGAGAGGGAGGTGTCAGACTCCTTTAAACAACTAGCTCTCCTGTGAACTACTAGAGCAAGAACTCACTCAGCCATTCATGAGAGATTTGCCCCATAACCTAAATACCTCCCCCTAAGCCCATCTCCAACACTGGAGATTACATTTGAACACGAAATTTGGAGGAGACACACATCTAAACTATATCATTATGTCCCTGCTCCCCAAAATCTCATGTCCTTTTCATATTGCAAAGTACAATCATGCCTTCCCAATAGTTCCCAAAAGTCTTAACTCATTCCAGCCTCAACTCAAAAGTCCAAAGTCTCATCTGAGACTGAGTGTGTAAGGTAAAAAACAAGTAATCTATTTCCGAGATACAATGGTGGTATAGGCATTGGATAAACATTCCCATTCCAAAAGGGAGAAATCAGCCAAGAAAGGAGCAATAGACCCTATACACATCTGAAACCCAGCAGAGCAGACATTAAACCTTAAAGCTCCAAAATAACATCCCATGACTCCACGTCCCACATCCAGGGCACATTGGGGTAAAGGGTGGGCTTCCAAGGTCTTGGGCAACTCCACCTCTGGGGCTTTGCAGGGTACAGCCCCCATGGCTGCTTTCATTGGTTGAAGTTGAGTGTCTGCAGGTTTTCCAGACTCAGGGTGCATGCTGCTTGTGGTTCTACCATCCTGGGGTCTGAAGGGCACAGCAGTGTCCTGATGGGGACTGTGTGTGGGGACAGGCAGTGTCCCAGTGGGGATTCTGTGTGAGGGCTCCAACCCCACATTTCCCCTCAGCACTGCCCTAATAGAAGCTCTCTGAAGGGGAGCTGCCCTGCAGCAGGCTTCTGTCTGGACATCCAGGCTTTCTGATACATCCTCTGAAACCTAGGTGGAAGCTGCCAAGGCTCCTTTAGTCTTGTATTCTGCATACCAAGTAGAAATCTCCAAGGCTTATAGTGGCTTGCACTCTTCAAAGTGGCAGCCTGAGCTGTACCTTGGGCCCTTTGAGCTAAGGCTGGAAATGGAGCAGAGTGGATGCAGAAGTATCCTCCTGAGGCAGCACAGAGCAGTAGTAACACTCTGGGCCTGGCTCTCCAAACTGAGGGGCTACCTCGAAGATTTCTGAAACGAGTTCATGGCCTTTTTCCATTGTTTTGGTTATTAGCACCTGGCTTCCTTTTAGTCATGGTAATCTGTTCAGCAAGTGGTTGTTCCACAGCCTGCTTGGATTCTTTCTCTATCACATGGCCAGGCTGTGAAGTTTCCAAATGTTTACGCTCTGCTTCCATTTTAACTATGAGTTCCAACTTTAAGTCCTTTGCTCCCACATCTGAATGTAAGTTGTTAGAAGCAGCCACCCCACCTCTTGAATGCATTTCTGCTTGGAAATTTCTTCCAACAGACACTGTAAATCGTCACTCCTAAGTTCAACCTTCCACTAATCCCTAAGGCATGGACACGATGCGCCAAGTTCTTTGCGAAGGACTAACAAGGGTGACCTTTGCTTCAGTTCCCAATAACTTCCTCATTTCCATCTGAGACCTTGTTTAGCCCGGCCTTCACCATTCATGTTTCTAAAAGCATTTTAGAGTGCTTCACAACCACTTAACCAGGCTCCAAACTTTCCCTTGTCTTCCTGTCTCTGGAGCCCTCCCAACTCTTCCAACCTCTGCCTATAACCCAGCTCCTAAGCTGTTTCCACATTTTTAGGCATCTTTATAGCAATGCCCCACTCCTTGGCACCAATTTTCTGAGTCAGTTTTGAGTTGCTAAAAGGAATACCTGAGACTGAGTAATTTATAAAGAAAAGTGGTTTATTTGGCTTGTGATTCTGCAGGCTGTATAAGTATGGTGCCATCATCGGCTCAGCTTCTGATGAACCCTCAGGAAGCTTTTACTCATGGTGGAAAGTGAAGAGGATGCAGGCATGTCACACAGTGAGAGAGGGAACAAGAGAGATGGAGCAAGGGAGAAAGAGGGATAAATATAAAGAAGAGGAGGAGGTGTCAGGCCCCTTTAGAGAACCAGCTCTCACATCAACTACTGGAGCAAGAACTCACTCATTACCATGGGAGGACACCAAGCCATTCATGAGGGATCTGTCCCCATAACCCAAACACTTCCCACTAGGCCCACCTTCAACACTGGAGGATGTATTTCAGCATGAGATTTGGAGGGGACACACATCCAAACTTTACCACCGTTGTATGAATTTAACCAAGCTATATGTCTTTCTGGTATAAACATATAGGTGGATTGTTGATTGGAAATTACAAATAATGCCTCATCAATTAGCTTTCACTGTGTAATAAACAACCTCACAATTTCATGACTTACAAAAACATTTCTTTTTTTTTTTCTTCATTATTCTGTGAAGCAACTGAGGGTCCTCTCTCCATGTGGTTTCTCATCCATAGTGGTCCAGCCTGAGCTTCCTCACCAGTGGTCTCAGAGGCTTGGACAGCAAGCCCCAGTGTGCAAGTGCTTGTCAAGCCTTAGCTTCTAATATACTTAGTAATGTCTTTTTGCCCAACCCAAGTCATCTGTCCAACCCAGAATCAAGGGGTGAAGAATAGACTCCATTGCTTGGTGGGAGAATCTGCAATGTCACATTAAAAAAGGTATGTAACACAAAAGAATGAAGGAATTTTCGGACATTTTGTAATCTTCCACAAATGCTATGCTAAATATCCTTTCAACTACTACTGGGCACACCTACTTGATTATTTATATGAGACAAATTTTTAGAAGATAAATTGTTCAGTAAAAAGTATGACTATTTTAAACTATGGATTCATACTACCACAATTGGAATTTATACTCTCATCAAGTAGTCTTTGAGCAATAAGAACTCAGTGCCTGGCATAATGTATAGTATATTTCACAATAAATATTGGTTAAATGAATGAATGAATGAACAAAACCACATACATAAATCAAAAAAAAAACCAAGAACAAATCGGTAGCCTGACTAATACTGATACTACCATGCTTTAGATATTTGCTCATTGACAGGTAAAAATAGATCCCTATTTTAATTCCTACATTTTGCATTACTAAGAGCTGTTATGTTTAATGGCTGTTTGGTATTCTACTTTACTGAATTTGAATTGAGCATGTATCATTTGGTCTGTTTCTGGGCTCTCTGTATTTTGTTTCAGTCATTTTGTCTATTGGGATTTAAAACTATCATATCGAAGTTATTCTTTTCACAACTACAATACTCCATTGCATGGAAGTATCCTAATTTACTTAACTGATCTTTTATTTATGGATGGATATATACTCCTAGTCCTTTGATATTAAAAGAAAACTGAAATGAGCATCCTTTATACAACCTTTACATAGATGTCTTTGCTGTCAAGTGAAAGTATACCTTTAGGATAAAACCCTAGTATGATAATTACTGGGAAAATAGTATATTCATTTAAAATATTGATATTTGTTGCATAAATGCCTTCCAAAAAAGTTGTAGCAATTCTCGCTTTTTTTTTTCATCAGTGGATAAATGTGCATGCTTCCCTAAACTCTTACTAAAACAACATATCTAAGTTTATCTGATGTGTAAAATGGCAAATCACTTTTTAAATTTTGTATTCCTATTTGAATTATAGTAAACATCTTTTTATTAAGCATATAAGTTACATTTCTTTATTTCTCTTGGCAAACTGATTCAAATTTTTTGTTCTTTTTTTATTGGTTGTTGGTTTTTTTCCTTATTAATTTTAATAGCTCCTTATATCTTAAGGACATTAGTTTTAACATTTTCTATTTATGTTATCCATGGTACTTCTCTGCAGAAGTGTTTCATTTTGATACAGTCCTATTTATTTACTACTTCTTTATTGTTTCTGGCCCTTGAGTCTTTATTCTAAAGGCATTTCCACTCCACTCTCATAAAAAATTATCACTCATATTTTTATTTGGTACTTTGATTTAGTTGCTTACTAACTTATTTTAAGTTTACATTCTTGGGCTCTCAGGAACTTATTTTGGCATGAAGAGCAAAGTCTTAAGTTTCCTTTTTCCAAAGGGCTAGCCAATGCCCTCATAGAATTAAAAAAAAAAAATACATCAATTCCCCAGTGATTTGGAATACACTTTTATCATATAGCAAATTCACATATGCATTTGGCTCTATTTTTGAATTGTATTTTGTTCCATTCATCTGTCTTGTCTACTCTAGCAACAGTACCAACCATTTAAAATTAGTTTTGAGAATGCATTTTAATACTAGAGGTACCAATCCTCTTTAATTACTCTTCTTTCTTTTTTAAAATACTTTTTTGGGTATTCTCACAGATGTATCTTTGATACACACTTTGGAATCAACTTATCTACTTTTGCAAAGGAGTACATTAAATTTATAGATTTTGAGACAACAGTTTTACACTTGGAGTTTTCATATTTAGAACTACGCATGTCTCTCCAATTATTCAAATTTATTTTATGTCTTATGTAAAGTTTTAAGCTTTCCTTCACTCAAATTTTATAAGTTCTTGTTAATTTTATTTCTAAGTATTTTATTTTAAAAGTTACATATAAGATTCGCGTTTCCATTACATTTTCTGAATAACGTGTACTTATAAGAATGCTCTACCATTTAAAAATCAATTCTCTCACCAGATACCTTATAGAATTCTCATTATGTCATCTGTAAAGAAGTAATTTGCCTTTACATTTCCAATTGTATATCTGACTTTTATAATTAAGGAAAAAAGGTGCTCCCAACTTAAATAAATACGTGGAAGTAAAACAGACTTTCCTGTATTTGTATAATGTATAATACATTGTCTCTCTTTTAAGTTGTGGCAAAATACGCATAACATAAAATTTAACATCCTAACCATTATTTAGTGTACAGTTCAGTGGAATTAAGTGAATGTTTGTTGTGCTACCATCACCACCATCCACTCTTTCCATTCTGTAAAACTGAAACTCTACTCTTTAAAAAATAATTCCAAATTCTTCCCTCTCCCCAGTTGTCAACCACCATTCTTTCTGTCTAGGAATCTGACTACCCTAGGTACCGCACATAAGCAGAATCATACAATATTTGTTCATTTGTGATGGGCTAATACATCGTCTCTTAATGGAATACAGAGATATTGGGGAAAAAACATTCTACAATTCATGTTAACATTCACTATTTCTTAATTTTTTTAACATATCAACTGCTCATTGTTTCAGAAGTTAAATAATTTTTATTTTATAACCAAAACTAAGTCACCACTGTATTATTCCACTCCTTGTTAAATTTATATGAATTTATCATTCCAAGTTCAATTGTTTATAGTTCCTTTACATCTGATAGACCTTTTCACATACGTATATCATACAGAGTTGTTCTTAATGTGCTGTTTTAGATCTGAAGGTAAATTAGAGATAATCTTCTTTAATACTTCTTTTCTCTTTAAAACAGAAATACTGATTCCCCAAAATAGGACCAAACTTATAAAGAGGAAACTGAATCCCACCCAGCCCTAATGAACTGTATTTCAAGGGCATTAAGAGAAGTAGAGAATATGAAATTAAAATCATTGTCAACATTTTTTTGTCTCTTAAATAAATCATAGAAACAGTTAACACTCTAGAACACTGGGCAAAGCATATACCCCCATAACAAAAAAAAAAAAAAAAAAAAAAAAAAAAGAGGGAAAAGATAACTTTGTGGGCAATTGTGTTATAAATTTAAGACCAATCCTGACCAATCACCTTCTTGTGAGTATTTTAAAAAGTTGTGAAAACTTGAGGCTATCATATGTTCACCTAAACATGTCATGTCAACTAAATTCAGTTATTTCGTTACATTTTAATTATGTTCAAGTTCGACGGGAAAAACTAACAAGCATGGAACTGTTAATATATTTATAACATATATATAGTAATGTAACAATTTCCCTCTCAATCTTTTCAGAATGCATGCATATATTACACATAACTGTAATCAGATTTTATATAATTTTATTTCCTACCCTTTCAACTTGATGTCAATTAAAACACATTCTTACTTCTCTACATAAATCAGATCTCTTATGCTGAGGGGTCTGTGTTACTCAGAGGGAGGATCTATTGAATGGGTAGAAGAGGTATATAGAACTCAAATGAATTACATGCGTAAATTCAGGCCAAATTACACAAGTCTCCTAGGCCTGTGGAGAAAGAAGCCGAGCAGGGAGAAAAGTCACGAGGTGGGGATGCTTGGCTGCTTCCCGGCCTCAGGAGTGAGGTCACAAACACAGTGGAAGCTCAACTTAGTGGAGTTCAAGTCTCCAGAAAGGCAGAAACTGCATATGTCTCATTTCTGGTTGTCTGGTTACATTAATTGATGTGTGATAATAAAAACTGTGTGCAATCTGGTAAACAGTATCAGAGGTAAAGCCACAACTTGATGGAGGTCTGAGGAGAACTTTGGAAGAATTGTGCACTGAAAGCTCCCAAGGCTGGGATCCCAAGCTCCTAAAACAGTGTCCACTACCTACAGGGCTCTCTGTAGACATCTGTTAAATGAACAACTTCTAGTACTACACTGATAGGAGGAAGAGGCCAAAGACATTGTATGCCTTAATTTTGATAAACAGCACATAAAGCTGTGATTATATCCTGTGGATAAAATGCACAGCTTGAGTAACAGTTCTATTACATGTATTTTTACCTAATTGACAAAATATATCCAAACTGTGCATTAATAATTCAAGATACATGCCATAGGACTCTTGTCCTTGGCTTTGTCTGCTTTAGTATTTTCAGTAACAATTTGAGACTGTAGTTCTTCAAACTGATTCCTTGACGGACTTGGTATTTTGTTCGTATTATTACTTAAACATAGGCACACACAAGATTATAAATATAGCTTATGGCTTTTATACAATTACAAATCTAAAATTTAAAAATAAAATGAAAATATTATAAAAGTCCAATTAACAACATTAATGTGACAGGGGATGTTCTTTGGTTGACATGAAATCACTGGTTTACCACATGTGTCATCCTGACCTCCATGGAGCAGGTGATTTTGAGCCCCTCGTGTTCATACTGTGAAGGGCCTGGTGACGTCTGTGCAGTTATCATTCCATAGTCTGACACCATGTCCTTGGCCTTAGCCTAGCAAAAACATGTCAGCAATATACTAGGTTGCCTAGTTTTCTTTTCTCATTAGCCTTTGTCATTTTGGTAAGCAGTTTGCACGCTATTGCAAACAAATGCACCAAAATGTCATGTCAGTTCCAAGATGTCTAGAATGTTCAACTTTTTGTATCAACTTTAAAAGAAAAACTGACAATTTTGAATTCTTGCAGAGAAGTCATTCAATAAATAATGACTGAGCACTGACTAGGCATAGGGCAGTTGCCAGATGTGGCAGATCCAGTGATGAACTAGACAGAGCCCACTCCTGCCTGCAGGAAGAACTTAAGGATGGTTTCTTGAATTTGCAGAGAACGCCAGACTAGGAAGGAGATGTAATAAATGGAAATAGGATCTGGATTATCAAGGATTTTGTGTGTGTTTGTTTGAGACAGGGTCTTGCTCTGCCACCCAAGGCTGGAGTGCAGTTGCACAATCACAGCTCACTGCAACTTCAACCTCTTGGGCTCAAGCAATTCTCCCCACTCAGCCTCCCTAGTAGCTGAGACTACAGGCGTGCCCCAGGCTAATTTTTTGTAGAGATGGGGTTTCACCACATTTCCCAGGCTGGTCTTGAACTCCTGAGCTTGACCTTCCACCTGCCTTGGCCTTCCAAAGTGCTGGGACTACAGGTGTGAGCCACTGTGCCCTGTCATAAAGCATCTTTATACTTGTATCTTCATTATAATATTTTGAAATTGCTAAATCACTACATAAAATATAATTGTGAGTGATACAGAAGGCTATACACTAAAAACCGAAATCTTCCCCTCTCTGGATACACAGCCCCTAGTCCCACTCCCCAGTGGTCACACCTGTGCTAACTTGAACCTTCCAGACCTTTCCACGAGATTCTGAAAAAGGTCACTCAGTGAGTGCAATTCCTTATTTAACCCTTAGCCTCTTCCTCACCCAGTGGCATTTTCGGAAAGATGTCCTTCTTATGTGAGAGAATCCTCCTAGGTTGAAGCTAAAAGGGGTCACAGAGACTGGACTTGGGAAAAGGCTTCACTTTTGAAGATTCATTACCCTCTTCTGAGTGTTGTGAAAAGGATTAACAATATTTTATGTACAACACCTGGCACACAGTAGGCACCTAACAAATAGCAAGTGTTACTATTACAATTTAATATGATGTGTGTCCTTGAATGATTTCCGGCTTTTCCAGCATAGTGTGTTTTGTTTATGAAGTGGTGGCAGTTCTTTTTTTGACAATCTTGAAAAAATCATCCTTTAATGTGGCTGCCCACTGGGGATTATAGCTTTTCATAATCTTTAGAAAAACCACTTCTCAGTCACCCTTCCAGTGGACATAATATGCCCCTTGTCTTCACGGAGGAGATGTCAGAGGAGAGGTGGAGGTTTGGTCATTTGAAGTGAGACAGGGTGTTAGTATCAGGACCATATTTCTTTTCCAACTCTAAAATCTAATTTCCTCCAAAACTGAGTTTAACAGTTCTGCATTTACAGCTCAAGTTCCTGGCGTCCCACCCCCTCGCCTGTGATACATCACTTAGGTCATGCTTGGAAAGTGCTTTGAAGGAAATGGGCCCAGAAGTGCTAAGCAGAATGACATGATGCGAGCGGACAGTGGGGAGCCACAAGAACAGATAAAATCTTCTGTCTCTGCTAGCTTTCATTTTCTCTGGTAGGTTTTATGGAAACTTCTCTGGTAGATTTCATGTTACACTGGAAATAAAGCAGGAAGTCACATTTTTATGAGTAATACGTATGTTGAATATTGAAAAGAATAACAAAGGAGCGGAATGGAATATTTGCGCTCAGTTGGGTATAATAAAAATAGTTAGAAATTCAGAGTCAGCCACTTTCCACTATGCAATATTTTAAATAACAAAAAAAAAAAAAAGAATTTAGGAGAAGGTGAACCATGGAGGAAAGATTTGGGGAAAATTTCTTAATTGGAGAAAGTAGTTCTGGAGAATTTACAAGGTTCTTGGACTATGGAGAAAGTTTATTTAAGAAAATTCATTCATCATTCATTGATTTATTTGTTCATTTATTAAATAAACTTTTACTAAATACCTTCAGAGGTTCAAGCAGTGTACTGGGCACTTGTATAGAGAGCACTAATTCCTGCTATAGTGGAAGCAGGATAAGTGGTGTCCCTGCAGAACATGGAGAAGGAAATCTTCTGGGAAAGTCAGGGAAAGTGTTCCTTCAGGAAGTGATAACTGAATAAGGGGTGAACAAGTGTTTTCCAGGAAGATATGGGGAGGGAGTCCCTGGCACTGGAACAGCATCTGCAAAAGCACAGAGAAAGACATGGCAGAGTGAGGGAATGATATCCTGGGACACGGGGTGATATCCTGGGACACGGGGTGTGCCCAGTTGGGTTTAGAAGTGAGACCAGAGAGAATAGTAACAGCATTTTTTTACTGTGTCCATTGGTACCACACCCAGTATATCATTGCTAAGATTCAAGAGTGGTACAGCACAGAGGAAGGTATGGGCTCTGCAGTCAGACTTCCTGAGCTCAACTCCTGAGTCCCATAAACACTAGTTCTGTAACCCTGGGCAAGCTGCTGGCATTTCCTCCTCTGTAAAATGAGAGTACTCACAGTTTAATCTCTAGGGCTGTTGTGTGGATACAGCAGGCTGATTGCTCCTGTTCTGTGACTGCTCTATGTCCTTTGCAAGATCAAAACAGATAAAATTTAGACGTGTTTGTGCATTATCTTCCATAGGGTCATTATCATCATCACCGACATTGTCATCATCCCACAATACATTGATAGAAGAGGCTGCGTTTTATTGTATTTGTATTTATTTATTTATTTTGAGACAAGGTCTCACTCCAGTTGACCAGTTTTGAGTGCAGTGGCACAATCTCGGCTCACTCCAACTTCGACCTCCCGGGCTCGGGTGATTCTCCCACCTCAGCCTCCTAAGTAGTTGGGACCATAGGCATGCACCACCATGCCCAGTTAATTTTTTGTATTTTTAGTAGAGACAGGGTTTTGTCATGATGCCCAAGCTGGTCACAAACTCGGGGCCTCAATCAATACACCTGCCTTGGCCTCTCAAAGTGCTGGGATTACAGAATTGAGCCACTTTGCCCAGATGAAGAGGCTATTTTTGTAAGTGCCTTCCAGCTGTGTGTAAGTAGCAATGAACTAGCTGGAAGGAAAACCCCAGGCCATGTAGCTCAAGAAGAGACACAATACCTTGACATAGGTAATACACGGATTTGATGATTTTTAAAATAAAGTAAGTGGGGTTGACATCTGAGGAAAAGTGTTTTCTCTTCCTTCCAAATGCTAGAGTGCTGAACTTAGTATTTTGTTTCTGGGCGCATTCTCCCAACCTCATCTTCACTCCCCTCAAATTGAAAAATCATATGAGGAGATAGATTCAGGAGACGAATCCCAACAACATTAATAAAACAGATGGATTACTTGACCTATGAATATATTGAGAGAATATTTTAACTTCTGGCAACCAGCTTAGGACTGAATCACTGAGTAGTATACAGAAAAGTAAACCATTCAAAGATCATGGCAATTATTAACGCATGGGAAAATAAAAACTTGCTCAAGGATGGAAACATAGTCTTGATATATAACACGGCTCAGTTGTGAAAAATATTCACCTAGTTATATTAACGCAGAAGTTGAATATGTTTCTATCAAAATTTACTCTATAATTATAGTGTAAGGATGTAGAAGGGAAAATGTATGTGTGTGAGTCAGACAGGCAAGAGAGGACAAAATACGTGTAAATGCTAAAGCTGAGAACTCAAAAGAGGACACTTGAACATGTTATTTAGAAATATGGAGGCAAACACCAGAAGAAAATAAAAAAAAAGAAAAGAAAAGAAAAACAGTGAAAAGAGTTGAAAATGATTACTTCTAAAAGGAGCAGAAACAGAGGTTACTATTTTTCACAATAAACCTTCAAAGGTACAGTTTTTTTCACTATAAAACCTATGCACATGTATGAATTCAATAGAAATAAATATGAACTCTTTCAAAAAGCATGAAGAGAACAGTGTTCAGTTTGAAGTGTTTGAATCAAGGGCTGCATGGAAGGGAGTATCAAGATATTAAACCAGTGAATTTTGGTTGAGCCCATTGTGTAGGGCTTCAGAAGGCAAGGAAAAGATGCACATTTTTAAGCGAAGGAGCGACAAGGTCACATTGTACTCTGGAAAAATTTGTATATAAGTTCACCCTGCAGGAATTAGGAAAAGTTTAAAAACAGGGAAGTGAGTGTGCAAACTTTTGCAAATAGTTCTGGCAAGCAATAATGACTTGCAGAACCAAAGCAGTGGATATGGGCATTGAGATAACAAAACAAAACATAGATCTGACTGATACATGTGAGGTGGGCTTGTCTTGTCTATTTGAGGAGTGAGGAGGGCAAAGTGAAGCCAGGTTTCTGGCTTAGCAGACTGGGAGGATGGGGGTGCCAATACTCAAAATGGAACTTCACAAAGAAAAGCAGGTTCTTAGAGGTGAGGCCAGGGAGGAACAAATGGTGAGTCTGTTTCTGTACATATGAGAGGTGACTGAGGGACATCCAGAGAAAGAGCTAGTAAATGCCTACCAGGAGAGCAAGATGGAGAAAGGGAAGCTATCGAGCGACCTGGGAGTCCCTGGTTATATGGGGTGATGGGTCAGGAGGCCATCACAATGTCCAAGTGAAATGTATGGTGTGAATCAGAGCAAAGTCTTGGCTCTGGAGAATAAACATTTTAAAGAAATAATCAATAGGACAAAGGCCAAAAAAGACAGTGAAATATCAGCTGAGAAATAGGAGAACTAGGAGAGAGTGTCATCACCAAAGCCATGGCAGATGAAAAAAGGAGTGTGTGAATAGGTCCAAAGTCCTCAATAGAAGTCAAAGATGGACAAGGACCTTAACAAGGTATTTATAGAGATGGAAGATGAGCCTGATTGAATTGGTTGAGTGAACAAAAGTTGATTAAGTAGATACACAAAGCATGGCAGTGCCTTCAATACATTTGATGGAAAAGAGAAGAAAGAAAATACTGCATGTAGTGAAAAACCATTTATTTTTGCTGTCCAGTGCCCCTCCCTTCCTTCTGGCTACACCAAGCCTGCCTTCTTTTGAAGAACTGCTCTACCCTCCACTCTTAGCACAGGGGTCTGAAAATGTTGCAATCATGGTACCCATCACAGGGTAGCATGTAGCCCCAGAAAGGTTGATTGGAGTCATCAGTGGCAATGCTGAAAAGATATGACCCTGGGAGACACCCACAGCCATGTTTCCAGATTGGTGGAGAAACAGTCCGGGTGAATGAAGCCACACAGAGAAAAGCAGATATGTATAAGACAGAGACAGGGCATCCTCTGGAGCCCCTCAGGGGCCTGAGCCACCCTCAGCTGTCTTTCCTGAAGCCTGGCTGCTTGTTTGGCTTTCACTTCAGCTGTCTGAGCCACCCTGGGACCCATCCTACCAATCCCTCTTGTGCTTAAATTCATTCAGGTTGCTTTTTCTGTCACTTGCTACCAAAATAAATAAAATAAAATAAAACCTTATAGAGAATGGTAACTTGTAGGAAAGGCAGGTTGGGAAGATAGATAGATAGATAGATAGATAGATAGATAGATAGATAGATAGATAGATAGATAGATAGATAGATAGATAGATAGATAGAAGATAGAAAGAGAGAGATGATAGATAGCTCAATCAATAGCTAGACAACGGATATACTATTATATGAAGATATTTATATCTGTCTCTCTATATGTTTAGGTAGTTATAGATGTATTGAGGGAAGTAGCATTGTTTGAAAGCAGAGGCAAATGACTCAGAAAATGGAAAGGCTGATCATATAAGGAAAGAGGATGGATGCTAGAGCTTCCAGGGTAAGTGGGATGAGATGGGACTGCAAGTTCAGGTAGAGGGGGTAGTCCCTCTGAGACAGAAAGCAAGAACAGAAGCAGCTTAATATGGTTTGGCTGTGTCCCCACCCAAATCTCATCTTGAACTGTAGTTCCCATAATCCCCATGTGTCATGGGAGGGACCTGGTGGGAGGTAATTGAATCATCTGGGCAGTTACCTCCGTGCTGTTCTCATGATAGTGAGTGAGTTCTCATGAGGTTTTATAAGGTACTGTTTCCTTGCTTCTCTCTGCACTCCTCCTTGCTGCCACCATGTGAAGAAGGATGTGTTTGCTTCCCCTTCTGCCATAATTGTAAGTTTCCTAAGGCCTCCCGAGCCCTGTGGAACTGTGAGTCAATTAAACCGCTTTCCTTTATAAAGTACCCAGTCTCGGGTATGTCCTTATAGCAGTGTAAGAACAGACTCACAAAGGTAAATTCAGTGGGGGAAAAACTTGAAGAAATTCAGCCCCATGCTACATTTTCTGCAAGGTCATTTCTGAAAAGTAGGGGATGGTTTTAAGGTAAGTGAGTCCAAGGAGAGGAGAAATCACTTCAAACCACTGCCCTGAGCCCTGAGAATGGGAGCTGGCTAGGAACAGGAATCCAAGTCTCAGTTTCCTCATCTTTAAATACCATACCATGGCACAGTGCAGCGATGTGTGTGAAAGTTATCATCTGTAAAATTGTGTGCAAGCTGTTATTATGTATACGGTCTATTCATTTCAAACAAGAATATAAGGGCGTTTACATAACCAATTCTTGTTTATCTGAAGCAAGTTGGCAATTTTTTTTTTTCTGTAAAGAACTACATCATAAATTTAAGTCTTTGCAGCCCATATGAACTCTGCCATTGTAGCACCTAAAAAAGAAAGGAAACCCTGGCACATGCTACAGCATGGGTGCAATTTTGAGGACATTATATTACGTGAAATAAGCCAGTCACAGAAAGACAAATGATGCATGATTCTATGTATAGGAATACCTCAAGTAGTCAAAATCATAGAAACAGAAAGTAGAGTGGCAGCTGCCAGGGGCTGGGGGGAAAGAAGATGAGTTCTTTTTTTAATGAGTGTAGAGTTTCAGTTTTGCAAGATGAAAAGAGTTCTGGAGATGGGTTGTACGCCAATGTGAATATACTTAACAGTATTGAACTATACACTTAAAAATGGTTGAAATAATACATTTACGTTATGTGTATTTCAACACAATTTAAAACAAAACAAAACAAAATAGGCCACTGGCCAAACTTGGCCGTCAGTCTAGTTTACCGACCTCTAATTGAGAGAGTCAGGGGCTAATGACTATTGAAAAGCAAAAGTAACAATTTCACTCATTCTAACTGCCTGTGAGTGCTTTAAGGGTAGGGCAATTCTTGGGCCTCCTGCATCTCTAGGACTTAGTCTTGTGGGAGGTAAATCATGGGTGCTCAATACATACTCACAACTTGAACCATGGTTTCTCTACAGCACAGGTGTCCAATCTTTTGTCCTCTCCGGGCTACACTGGAAGAAAAAAAATTGACTTGGGCCACACTAGCACTAACAATAGCTGATGAGCTGAAACGAAAAAATCCCAAAAAACCTCATAACGTGTTAAGAAAGCTTATGAATTTGTACTGGGCCGCATTCAAAGCCATCCTGCGCCGCATGTGATCCACAGGCCACGGGTTGGACAAGCTTGCTCTACAGCAAACTCCTAGAGAAGGTTGAGTGTGGAGCAAAACAAATGTGAGGATGAGAAGGAAAGAGGTAGCAAACATTGTTTTCCTCAAAAGAAAACTAGTTGCAAAAGCACCAAGGCTCTCCCCAGAATAAAGGTTCCAATACATTAAAAGTATCCTAAGTCCTGGGACCACTTAAGGATCCTCTGAAAAGCCATTGTGTCTGTACCCTCCAGGGAACTGCTTTCTTTCCAGTGTTGTTTTTTCAGGTGTACCTAAGACAATGTTACAAAATCTCTTGATTGACTTTGAAACTGTCCTGCCACGCTGTAAATGTAAGATTTCTACCTTTCAAGTAAGAGAACAAAGTTGCCTGTGACGGGAAGGTCTACATTATACACATTCTCCTGGGAGTGGGCTCTCTGAGGTGGGGTGGGTGAGGTGAGACAAGTGGCTCCACTGCTTGGCAGTGACTGTCCTCAGAGATGGCATTGACGCCCATCCATTTATGCCAGTTCTCTGTGAGGACTACCGAACTACACAGTAGTTTCATCCAACCCATTTCTGTAAAGGGCATCTCCCCCGAAGTCTGGAAATGGTATTGGTGAGAACACAGGACAACATAAGGTCACCACATTATCAGGGGGCATCGTAAAGGGATTTCTGGAGCCTTCAGAACCAATGACCAGTTCATAGCTTTCCTCTCAGAGAGCCAAACCCCGGGCAGGGAGCTGGGAAACTCTCAAATCCACCTTCAAAGTCGAGACCTGCTCATATTTTATAAGGTTAAATGTTGAAAGTGAAGGTTTGATTGTTGGCTCTGTAAAAATGGGAAAGGAAGAAAAGGGACAAAAAAATGTGGCTTTGCAGGGTAAGACTTTTATCTAAAGCAGGTACATTGTATGACTCCAAGCCAAGAAACAAAGGGAGCCTTGTGTACCTTCCCTCTGCAGGTCGTTGTAATGCTGTGATGAGAGTAAAGGGAGTCAGGGAAATGGTTTTTGTGCTCCGTGGAAAAGAAAGAGCAATTCATGAGAGCTGCAAATAGGAGGCTTGCTCCCAGGCGCACCAGCAGGCCTGGCTTGACAAGCGGTCATGTTTCAGAGCTAGGAAAGGAGGCCTGCCGGAGCTGGGGGAGGGGAGGGTTCTCCCTGCTGCTGATCAGCCATGCACAGGAGGGAGGATGCAGCCTCTCCCTGAAAACATAATCAGAGCAGACCAGGAGGCCCCTTCCTAGTTGGGCCCGGTGCCCTGTGGGGAGGCACAGGTGGTTAAAAAACCGGCCCCATGGCTCCACTGCCTGTTCTCTGAGGCAACCCCAGTGCAGAGCCCTGTCCAATACGGCAACACCAGCCAGCAGCAGTTACTGCAGACTTGAAATGTGGCTGCTCTGAATTGAGATGTGTTGAAAGTTTAAAAAACACTCTATTTCAAAGACTGAGTACAAAAAAACGTTAAAATATCTTGCAAATAATTTCTGCATTGAATACGTGTTGATGTCATAACATTTGGGGTATATTAAACTAAAGAAAATAAACAATTAATTTTACCACTGCTTGTTACTTTTTTAAAATGTGACTGCTAGAAAATGTTAAATTATATATGTGGCTCACATTATATTGCCTTTGAACCATGCTACCTTGGAGAACACAGAATAGCTCTAACATTCTCAGCTAATTTCCTTTCTGGTGTTTGGATAAATGAGAGAGTAAGACTGAGGAAATAAGTCCTAGGAACGAATTCATTTACAGTCCCAAAGCCTGTAGCTACTGCTGTGAGGTAGCTAGTTCCTACTCTAGCTTAGGGACGCTATGGATTCACCTACTGCCTTCTTGGCTGTCAAGCCCTTGGGTCTGATTTACATAGTGTTCTTGGCACCTAGCCCAGCACCAAGTGGTCCCTGCATTTGTCCATAGACTAGATGTGGCTGTATGGGCGAAGGACTGTGTTCACTTTGTGAGATTTTCCTGTAGTTCTCCACCTCTTCCAAACCCAATTCATAAATAAAGAACTTTGAAAATGAATAGGCAGTTATAATAGCTTATCATTACTATACACCAAGTCCTGGGAAATATCTGTGTGGGAAAGACTGAAAACACAGGTAGAAATGGGGTGTCACCTCCCAGGAGTGGCTTCAGTTTTGAAGTGATGGAGTATGGTGAAAAGGGCTCCAGTGAGGGATCCAAAGCTCTCCATTTTTAGTGCAATGTCACCAGCACTAGCCACATGACTCTGGGCAAGTGACTTAGAGCTGCCACACCTTACTTTCCTTTTCTAACAAAAATGCTAACCGTTGTCCTGATTTCCAATTCAGGTAAAGAGCAAATGAGAAAACATATCCCAAAGCACATGCCAGCATTTAGAATATGAACAAATTAATGTTATTTAGTGTTGAGTCTTATGAATTAAAAAACAAAAGGTCTCAGAGTTTCCCTCTGAAGTGAGCAATGGTATCCGGGACTGGTCAGAGGGCAGGAGAACCAAACCCAACTCTGTCAGTCAGGCAACAGCCCTGTGGATGATCTCACAGGGTCCACAGCCTCACCAGCTGCTGGGGGATTGAAGTGGTGGGAAAATCAGAAGTGTGTTCACTTCACAAATGCTGGAACTGAAACAGCTCTGGGACCATTGGTGCTACACCCTTCTGTATCAATAAGAAACACACACGAGAGGCAGGGAGGTTAAAAGAACTGTCCTGGGTCACTCTGCCAGCAGATGCCCACCTTTATGTCAAATGCAGTTCTCCCAGTGCAGAGCAGAGCTCGTCCCATGGGGCCCCATGGACCCTCCTCCTGCTGAGCTTACGGTAGTGTGAGGGAGACAGAATCCACAGGTCATACCAACAGGAATGTGAGGCCCCTTGAAAAGCAACAATCTGATCGGCCACCAAGCTTTCTCATCTGCAGGCTCCAGCAAGGCTCCATCCAACGACAGAGAAGGCAGCTTCACTCACGGCCAAACAATGAGAAGACCGAGTTTGTTGTTGTTTTAAGTACGAAAAAGGCTACTTTTATTGAGATAAGATTATATTGAAAAGGAAAGACACTGTTAACAGGTTATTTATTTGATTGATGCTAGCTAAGTTCACAGTAAGTGGCTGCATGCTCCTGAGCACATTATGCTGAATGTGCTTTATCTCATAAATCACCCTAGCTTCACAATAAAAAAGTTAAATTAACTTTATTGACCCCTGCTGGTTTTTAAATCCTAAATAGGACTTAAAACCTATCTGCAAATTGTCCAGATTTGCTAATTACTGTAGCTGGGAGGAGTTGACTCCCCCAGTGCAGAGGGGAATCCAAAGAGACGGGTGTATTTAGTGCCAGACAGGGTCAAACTTTCAGGTCACCCAGCAACAACAAAGGGTGTCTCTTTCATCTCCCTGAGCCTGGCACTCTCCAGCTCCCAGGAGGCCTGCCTCTTGCAAACCCCACCCACTGTCCTAAGGCTGGGAACTACTTAGGTTTTGCCATCTGCCTTACAGCTTTTGTCTGATGTCCCAAGATAATTTTTTTAAGGGATGGGGAGGGGGTATACAATATGGAGGCAGTTTATGAAAAATCTTCCATCTTCTCACCCCCTGCCCCATCACACACACACACACACACACACACACACACGCACACACACACGCACACACGGTTGGAGAATAGACAGTAAGGCTTTGACTAATGATCGTATCTGATTCGAGAGATGGCACTACTGTTATTCATGGTAAAGCTGTTACCAAGGAGAAACTCTAGCTGGGGAAACCTGGTCCTAAGGGAAGAGCATTCCAGATGGAAATGAGCGATGTCAAGGGCAGAAGACTAAGTTCTTTTAGAAAAACCGGTTTTGAGAACCTAAGAAAACAGCAGATTGAACAAGGTATATCCCCTACATGAGGCTGCCAAAGAAACACACAGTTGATTATTGGAGAATGCAAAAGGCTAAGGAATCAGTGGTTTCCCTTTAAGATTGAGGGACAATGCCCAGACAGAATGCCCTTTTCTTTAATAATCAAAAGAGCTAAGAAGTGGATGTGGAAATGAGTGTTAAAAGCAGAACTATCACTAAGTTACATGCTTGGTAACAAAGCTTGAGCATGAGCCTGTGGGGTTGGGGTGGGCCGGGAAAGCAGGAGGTGGAAAGTGATCTAGCCCCAGTGGTGGGAGGCAGGCAGGCAGGGACATTTTGAGAAAGAAACCCTGGCACCGTGGTGGAGGCAAGAAAAAACATCCAAAGCCACAGCAAAACCCAGAAAAGGGACTGAAGCTCACAGGATTATTAACCCAGAAGGGACCTGGAAGATCTCGTGGTTGTCAACCACTGATGTCTGGTAAGCCTGCTGGCCTGGCTGCAGCAGAATCACCAGGGAAATAAAGGAAATTATAGATTTTTCATATTTATAGGATTGAGGGCAGAAGGATTATTTTCAACAAGCTCCTTGAGGGTTCACATATGCAAAGAAGCTTGAAAACCACTTATCTGGTCCACCTCCCAGTGCCTTTAATTTACAGATGGTGAGGCTGAGATTAAGTGACTTGCCCAAGGACACACAATTGGTTGGTAGCAAAGGAAGAACTAGAATCTGAACGTGTCGTTTTAACCAGTATTATTTTCTTGGCTCCACAATGCCTCTTCAAATTTCTATTTGGGTACAAGATTGGTTAGCTCCAGTTGAATAGCAGTCAACCCCAAAATGTAGCCACTTCGCCACCACGTATTTAGCTCATAATTATGTGGGTTAGCAACTCAGCTGGGTGTTTTTTCTGGTCTCAACTGGGCTTCCAAATATGTGTGGTCAACTACAAGTCAGCCAAGTGACGCCTTCTGGGTCTGCCTGACTCTCAGCTGGGGCAATAGGGAATGGCTGGGTCATATGTCTCTCACTCACAGCAACCTAACTGAGTTTGCCCTAGTGGCAGCTGGGCAGGTTCCAAAATGGCGAGTGCAAGACGCAAGGCCCCATGTGGCCTAGTTGGAACCGTGTGTAATCAATCTGCCACATCCTATTGACCAAGGCCATCACAAGTCCAGCCCAGATTCCAGGGGATGGGGAGTAAACTCTCCTTCTTGAAGGAGAATACTGCAAAGTCACATTACAATGAGCATGCATAGAGGGAGGGAAATAATTTGAACTGTCTTTGCAACGGCATTGTCTGCTTTCCTTAGAGACACCCTTGCCATTATACCCCATGCTCCAGCCAAACTACAATCCCTATTTCCTAAACATGCTGCCACGTCTTTTTAGAAATCTACATTTTGGACCTGCTATTTCCTTGAACTAAAATGCCTTTTCATCCCCACATGCCTTTTCATCCTTAAATTGTCCTTTAGAACATAACTTATGATTCCAAGTTCCAAAAGGCAAATTGAAGATGCCTTTTCTTCTACCTCATGAAAACTCAGTAAAATCACATAAAAGGAAATTTCTTTATAAAGATGCATAAACCCACAAGGGCAAAGAGAAGAGAAGATGACAGGTGATAAAATATTTCAACAAAACTTTGGGATGTGCAAAGCACATATATGATATCCAACTTAGCAGACCAAAAAAGGCTGAGCACCTGCAAGTGTGGGGGAGCCAAGCAATAAGGTGAATCTCATCACAGAACCCAGAGGACTCAGAAACTAGGAGTACTGGATGCCTAGGAAGGCAGGGGTGGGTGGTGTGAAAACAGGATTTGTTGAATGTATAAGAAGTGGTTGACACTCCTGGATCTGCTCAACCTCCCCACACAATCATGTGAATATCCTTCTCCACCCAGAAGGCTGGAGAGATTAACCCTGAGGAACCCTGCACTTGGAAAGAGCATGCATAGCTCAGGATAGGGGTGCCATTCTGAAAACAGTAGGATAAAGGAGAAGTCTACATGCTGGAAGGTGAAACTCCCATCTGTATATCCAGCTTGGTTCTGGGAAAGCTGACAACTAGACATATACCTTCCAAGCAAGAGACTGTAGGATTCCTCTTTAGGAAAATTAACCAGCCCTGCCAGCATGGTGGCTCACGCCTGTAATTCCAGCACTTTGAGAGGCCGAGGCGGGTGGATCACTTGAGGCCAGGAGTTCGAACCCAGCCTGGCCAACATGGTGAAACCCTGTCTCTACTAAAAATACAAAAATTAGCCGGGCGTGGTGGCATGTGCCTGTAGTCCCAGCTACTAGGGGGCTGAGATGGAAGAATCGCTTGAACCTGGGAGGCAGAGGTTGCAGTGAGCCGAGAGAGCGTCACTGCACTCCGCCTGGACAACAGAGTGAGACTCCATTTCAAAAAAAAAAAAAAAAGAAGAGAAGACAAGAGAATTAGCCAGCCCAAGAGAGAAGACCTGAAAATGTTGACATTTTTGAGCTGGACAGTTAAATGCCAGGATAACCACCTGATTCCCCCATAGTGGGAATCAGGTGAAAATTATAGTGAAGCCTCCAGTCAACAGGCCTAGCCCTTCCATACAGAGCTCTCAGGCAGCTTTATACAGGAACAATCTGCCAAGGTCATGAGACCTTGGAGCACCGCCTCTGCTATAACAAAACCAAACATCCCAAAAAAGAAATGGGCAGTAGGGAGTGGAGGTCCAGTAATAAGAAAGCGAAGTCCATGTTTTCCATAGAGATAAGCCAATACACAATATTTACCTTTGAAAAAACCCAAGAAAGGCATATTATTTAGAAAAATATTGCTAGCAGAACTAAGACCTAAAAGTGCTGGAAATCAGTCTCCACAGAGTGGGACTCTAAGGAGGAGAGAATGGAGGTTGGCTGCATTACTTTTGCTAGAGTAACTGTTTTTAAATAAACAAAATCTACTTACATGTCCTCTTTGTTAAAGACTTTGTCTCACCAGCTAGTCGATGTCTCGCCCGTGTTTTCACATAATTGTGCTCATAGGACTAGCTCATTGAAATGTGCGTAAGTCAATACATCGATGAGAAAACATTCATGCTATAGCCTTTAACTATACTTGATCTGTATTTTATTTTGTTTAATTGTCTGTCTTTCTTACTAGGCTTTAAGCTCTTTGCAGTCAGCACTAAATCTTAATTTGGTGCTAGACATTCAGAAGATGTTTCCTACATATGCGCGAGATGGGATAGTGGGGAGTGGAAAGAAAATTACAGCCAATTCAAAAGGCAAAATTTTCTCCCTTTATTTAGTGTCTTTCTATTCTATTTATTTTAAATTTCTCTGTTTATAATCAGCCTGTTCCTAAAAAGTGTTTAAGTCACCTTACAGAAGCATATCCAAATTGAAAAGAAATAAGTGAAGAAATTAGGGTAGATGGAAGCCTGTTTTTTAAAAAAATCACACCAGCACATTATTCAAAATGAGAAAGAGAGAGAGGGAAGGAAGGAGGGCGGAAAGAGGGAGGAAGGCTTTGACGTTTTTAATATAGAAATTTTTCATTTTAAAAATAGAATTGAATCTGTAGATTTTTCACTTGTGATTCCTTCTGCCCATCCATTTGTTGCTTTGGATCTCTGGAGAGTGAGATACAAGCATCATTTGCTTTGTTTATAGTGGAGCTAATGCCAATCATATTCAGTTTATCATTTAAATAAACAGCATTCTAAAACTAGAGAAACCAGTTCATCCAAAAACCAGAAGTTTAACTTCAGCCAATTCTAAAGCTCCAAGTTAGAAATTATTATTTTATTTTATTTTATTTTATTTTATTTTATTTTGAGACAGAGTTTCACTCCTGTTGCCCAGGCTGGAGTGCAGTGGCGCGATCTCAGCTCACTGCAACCTCTGCCTTCCTGGTTCAAGCGATTCTCCTGCCTCAGCTTCCCGAGTAGCTCAGATTACAAGTGCCCACCACCACGCCTGGCTAATTTTTGTATTTTTAGTAGAGACAGGCTTTCGCCCTGTTGCCCAGGCTGGTCTTGAACTCCTGACCTCAGGTGATCCGCCCACCTTGGCCTTCCAAAGTGTTGGGATTATAGGCATAAGCCACTGTGCCCGGCCTAGAAATTATTTTAAATGAAGTGATGAAAAAATTTCATAATGTGTGTTATTGATGCTGGGGTCAACCATAAAAATACATGTAATAAAGTTGCTAATTGTTCAGTTTATTTAACTTTTTAAAATCCCATTTCCTTTCCAGGTTTTAGGTTCAGAAATTTTAAATGCAAGACTGACCTGTGACTCTTTTAATCATGAATTTGAATTTAATGGAGTCAAAGTCATCATATGTATTTACATATAAATACCTAAATGCTTTACAAGCTTGGGAATCAAATGCCAAAACATTAGCGTAAGAGTTTGATGTTGGTGGGTTTGTCATACATAAATAGCTCTAATTATTTTGAGATACGTTCCATCAATATCTAGTTTATTGAGAGGTTTCAGCACGAAGGTATGTTGAATTTTATCAAAGGCCTTTTCTGCATCTATTGAGATAATCATGTGGTTTTTCTCATTGGTTTTGTTTATGTGATGGATTACGTTTATTGATTTGCATATGTTGAACCAGGCTTGCATCCCAGGGATGAAGCCCACTTGATCGTGGTGGACAAAACTTCTTGATGTGCTGCTGGATTGGGTTTGCCAGTATTTTATTGAGGATTTTCGCGTCGATGTTCATCAGGGATACTGGCCTGATATTTTCTTTTTCTGTTGTGTCTCTGCCAGGTTTTGGTGTCAGGATAATGCTGGCCTCATAAAATGAGTTAGGGAAGAGTCCCTCTTTCTCTATTGTTTGGAATAGTTTCAGAAGGAATGGTACCAGCTCTTTTCTGTACCTCTGGTAAAATCGGCTTTGAATCCATCTGGTCCTGGGGTTTTTTTGGTTGGTAGGTTATTAATTACTGCCTCAATTTCAGAACTTGGCATTGGTCTATTCAGGGATTCAACTTCTTCCTGCTTTAGTCTTGGGAGGGTGTATGTGTCCAGGAATTTATCCATTTCTTCTAGATTTTCTAGTTTTATTTGCTTAGAGGTGTTTATAGTATTCTCTGATGGTAGTTTGTATTTCTGTGGGATCAGTGGTGATATCCCCTTTTTCATTTTTATTGTGTCTATTTGATTCTTCTCTTCTCTTCTTTGTCTGGTTAGTGGTCTATCAATTTTGTTAATCTTTTCAGAAAACCAGCTCCTAGATTCACTGATTTTTTTTAAGGGATTTTTGTGTCTCTATCTCCATCAGTTCTGCTCTGATCTTAGTTATTTCTTGTCGTCTGCTAGCTTCTGAATTTGTTTGCTGTTGCTTCTCTAGATCTTTTAATTGTGATATTAGGGTGTCGATCTTAAATCTTTCCTGCTTTCTTCTGTGGGCATTTAGTGCTGTAAATTACCCTCTAAACACTGCTTTCGCTGTGTCACAGAGATTCTGGTACTTTGTGTCTTTGTTCTCACTAGTTTCAAAGAACTTATTTCTGCCTTAATTTTGTTATTTACCCCGTAGTCATTCAGGAGCAGGTTGTTCAGTTTCCACATTGAGAATAAAATACCTAGGAATACAACTTACAAGGGATGTGAAGGACCTCTTCAAGGAGAACTACAAACTACTGCTCATGGAAATAAGAGAGGACACAAACAAATGGAAAAACATTTTATACTTATGCATAGGAAGAATCAATATTGTGAAAATTGCCAAACTGCCCAAAGTAATTTATAGATTCAAGGTTATCCCCATTAAGCTACCACTGACTTTCTTCACTGAATTAGAAAAAACTACTTTAAATTTCATATGGAACAAAAAAAGAGCCCATATAGCCAAGACAATTCTAAGCAAAAAGAACAAAGCTGGAGGCATCACGCTACCTGACTTCAAACCATACTACAAGGCTACAGTAACCAAAATATCATGGTACTGGTATCAAAACAGAGATATAGACCAATGGAACAGAACAGAGCCCTCAGAATAACGCCACACATCCACAACCATCTGATCTTTGACAAACCTGACAAAAACAAGTAATGGAGAAGGGATACCCTATTTAATAAATGGTGCTGGGAAAACTGGATAGTCACATGCAGAAAACTGAAACTGGACCCCTTCCTTATACCTTATACAAAAATTAACTCAAGATGGATTAAAGACTTAAACGTAAGACCTAAAACCATAAAAACCCTAGAAGAAAACCTAGGTAATACCATTCAGGACATAGGTATGGGCAAAGACTTCACGACTAAAACACCAAAAGCAATGGCAACAAAAGCCCAAATTGACAAATCAGATCTAATTAAACTAAAGAACTTCTGCACAGAAAAAGAAACTACCATCAGAGTGAACAGGCAACCTACAGAATGGGAAAAAATTTTTGCAATCTACTCATATGACAAAGGGCTAATATCCAGAATCTACAAGGAACTTAAACAAATTTACAAGAGAAAAACAAACAACCCCATCAAAAAGTAGATGAAAGATATGAACAGACACTTCTCAAAAGAAGACATTCATGCAGGCAACAAACATATGAAAAAAAGCTTATCATCGCTGGTCATTAGAGAAATGCAAATCAAAACCACAATGAGATACAATCTCATGCCAGTTAGAATGGCAATCGTTAAAAAGCCAGAAAACAACAGATGCTGGAGAGGATGTGGAGAAACAGGAACACTTTTACACTGCTGGTGGGAGCATAAATTAGTGCAACCATTGTGGAAGACAGTGTGGCGATTCCTCAAGGATCTAGAATCAGAAATATCATTTGACCCAGCAATCCCATTACTAGGTAAATACCCAAAGATTATAAATCATTCTACTATAAAGACAGATGCACACATATGTTTACTGAAGCACTGTTCACAATAGCAAAGGTTTGGAACCAACCCAAATGCCCATCAATGATAGACTGGATAAAGAAAATGTGGCACATATACATCATGGAATACTATGCAGCCATAAAAAGGATGAATACATCTCCTTTGCAGGGACATGGATGAAGCTGGAAACCATCATTCTCAGCAAACTAACACAGGAACAGAAAACCTGTTCTCACTCATAAGTGGGAGTTGAACAGTGAGAACACATGGACACAGGGTGGGGAACATCACACACCAGGGCCTGTCAGGTGGTGGGGGGATAGGGGAGGGATAGCATTAGGAGAAATACCTAATGTAGATGATGGATTGATGGGTGCAGCAAACCACCATGGCACGTGTATACCTATGTAACAAACCTGCACATTCTGCACATGTATCCCAGAACTTAAAGTATAATAATAAAAAAAAAGAAAAGAAAGAAAGAAAAAAAGATTTTGAAGTGTTCTCAGACAGGAACTGAGAAGAATAAAAATCGAGCAATTCCCCTGGATCACATCTTTCCCGTCTTCCTTTTGCATCCCAGTCCCACAATATTCATGAATATAGTTTTGAAATACAATGAGAACATATAGGATGAAGGAGAAATCACATCTGAGAGAAGGAGAAAAGACTGAAGGAAATACATGGGAGGAAGTACTCCAGCCTCGTTCATATGACCAGCATCCAGTACAATGCATGGCCCACAGCAGACACTCAATGTTTGCTGAATATAAGAAGCTGAACAGCCCTGCTGGGAATGTACAATCAACATTTGATTCAGCGACACCTTATTTTCTTATCTCCTAAGCTTCTATTACCAATCTTATCCTCCTCTGGTTGACAATCTTTCTTTAAAATATGCTTACACATTAAATATGATTATTGGCAAATTTTGCTATTCTGGGAGCCATTCTGACAATAAAAGTTTATATGTTGATTTCACAGCTTTATCCTCTGAATTAATTTTATTTTCCTAATTTCTGATTTTGGGTGTGCACCTCACTTTTGCTCTCCTGTAGTGCCCATGTGAGGAAATAGTATCTGTTTCCTCATATTGCTGTGAGGAATATATCGTATACTGTAAACAAAGTACATGACGTGTAGTAGGCTTTAAATAAATATTTGTCTAAAAGGATGGTAAATCTTAGGCATGTGTGCTGGAAATTTCTCCTCATGTTTGAAACAGGAGATCAATTGCTAAATGATCATAATACTCTTCCTTATTGAGATGAAACACACCCAGATTTCTATTCAGTACGACCACCGCCAACTGACGAAAAATAGAAATTCAAACCTTATTTGCCATCCTCATTCCAAACTATGCAACCCATGGCACGATTCTGGGCTATTGCTGAAGTGAGTGGTCATCCCAGTTCCAACCCTGTTTTTAGTGAACATAGGATAATAAGTCTAGTAACCAAGCATTAGAGACACAGGGTTTCACGCTGCTGTCCTGGCTGGAGTGCAGAGGCGTAATCATGGCTCACGGCAGCCTCAACCTTCCTAGCTCAATCAGTTTTCCTACCCCAGCCTCCTGAGTAGCTGGGACTACAGGTGCACACCACCACACCCAGCTAATTTTTTGTATTTTCTGTAGAGAAGGGGTTTTGTCATGTTGCCTGGCTGGTCTTGAACTCCTGGACTCAAGTAATCCGCCTGCCTTGGCCTCACAAAGTGCTGGAATTACAGACATGAGCTACTGCTCCTGGCTGTCATCTTACATTGTACTTATATTTATACCCTTTATATACCATGATATAAATTCTTTTCAGATTTCTGGAAGATGAAAGAACTGACACATTGTTGAAGACAGATAAGTAGGCCTTTTCACGGGTGACACAGCCTCTTTGTTTTAAGGGACTAGAAGAAATGTAACCAGGATACAGTTGGTTTCAAGTCCAACAAACCAGTGTGCTTCCCTCAAGAGTGAATCGGTAAATATCAGTCTCCCAGTCAGCCTTCTTGACAAAGTAGAAAATCTTTGTGTCAGTCTCTAGGATGAGGCATGGAGAGTGAATATGTGCTTTAGATAGAAATTGAAAAGAAAAAGAATGCAAAGTTGTATTAGACTATGAATACAATTATGTAATGAATGTGCATAGCAAAAAAAGACTGGATAGAAAGACATTAAAATAAAGATTGTGGTCTCTCTTAGGATGAAGTTATAGATACTCTTTTTCTTTTTTGATTTTCTATAATTTTTTTAACAATAACATTAAAAATAATGAGGTAACTGTTTCACAGTCTATACTTTTCTAAATAAAGAGAACACAAGAATAGAGCAAACAGGGCTCTCTCAATTTGTAAGGGACTGAAGTAGAGAGAACAGGCAAGTAAGCAATGAGCATTTTCTTCATTTCCTGATTCTTGACTATGCACAGAAAGAGACAAACTCATCTGAAGTCAGCCACATGTCAAAATCATAAAACAATGAGACTTCCATATTCCCCAGGAAGGGAAGGTCTTGCTACTTCCAAAAGAGTTAAAACTAAGCACTGGTTCTCTAACTGTACTATTTTAGCTTCTCTGTCTCTCTGTCTCTCTGTCTCTGTGTGTGTGTGTATGTGTGTGCGCGCACGCGTGTGTGTGTGCGCATGTGTATGTGTGTATTTTGAACACAGAGATAAGTATGAATGATCTGGAGTCAGAGTCTATTCTTTGCATAATCTGGTTTTATCCAGAGGTACATGATAAAGCTATCACACCTACGAAGAACTGAAAGTTTGTGTATCCTCTTCAAATACTCCAATATTGACTGTTTTGAAAAGACTCATTTTAATCTGGCCAACACTGTAACACGTTACAGAGATCTCAGCTTGCAAGAAAAGTCATAATAATAAGGAAAAGCAAAAGAGTGTTGTCCTTTCATTGTAATCTGTTGGAAGAGATGTATACTTTGAAATGAAACATTTAATAAGAGAACTCTGAACACTGTGTCACTATGAGGAAGCCGTCTTGTTTATCTACACGAGTCCTGTGTAGTCAGGTGCATTACTAGCTATTTCCAGAAACTTGGTGTCTGAATTGGAAATAATGTAAGAATTTTTTTTCTCTCAGAAGTTATAGTTTTCTCTCCTCTAATTACTAGTGAAATGTTGTATCAAAGCCAAAATTGTGATCTTAAGTTGCAAGTTCATTTCCATCCTGTGACATTGTGACATTGTATTTGTCTTCTCCTTCTCCTTCTCATTCTCCTTCTTTTTGAGAGGAAGACTTGCTCTGTCACCCAGGCTGGAGAGCAGTGGCTGGATCTCACCTCACTGCAAGCTCCGCCTCCCGGGTTCACACAATTCTCCTGCCTCAGCCTCCCGAGTAGCTGGGACTACAGGCGCCCGCCGCCACACCTGGCTAATTTTTTTTTTTTTGTATTTTTAGTAGAGATGGGGTTTCACCATGTTAGCCAGGATAGTCTCGATCTCCTGACCTCATGATCCACCCGCCTAGGCTTCCCAAAGTGCTGGAATTAGAGGCGTGAGCCACCACACCCGGCCTGACATTGTATTTTTCACTCATCTTCTTTAGAAGAACGGCCTTAGAAATCTCCCTCATGTTGATTTTAAAAACTTTTTATTTTCTCCAAATCTTCTGAAAATACAGATTTGCATATTAACACAGCATATATCCCCTTTGACTTGCATGCAGCATGCCATTTGACACTGCAAAATGGGATTGAATTGATCTTGTCTCTTGATGAGAGTTTTACTGACAGATTTGCTGTGAGAGTTCACTGCCCATTCATTCTGACTGGTCCAGCTCACTGGCTTCTTAATCCTTTGCTTTCTTGATTTCCCTAATGTCAACCCCTTCCTGCTCACAATCACTCCGAAATCAAACTTGCTCTTAAATTTTTTGTTCTGATTTCATCTTCCTTGACTATCTGTCACATTTCTTAATGTTAGTCATTCCTTTTTTTACTTCCTTACCTCCTTTAAGAGCCTGTTATCACCTGCCTGCATTCTAAATATAGAAATGCTCAAAAGTTGTGCCTTGTCTTTTTTCTTTACATGCCTGCTTCCTTGATAGCCTAAGCCACTGTCACCTTCCTCTCACTTCCTCCACTAACTGTATATTTGGTTGCATTGTTTTTCACTCGTGTTGACGTACTTCAATTTTAATAAGTGGCTTCACCTCAAAGTGCCTTATTCCAAAATGAGATCATTATTTCCTCACCTAAATTAACCCATAATCCTAAATTTCCTATTTTCATTTGTGACAACATAATTTTTTTAGGGATTTAGGCTCAAACATAAATGATATTTGATATCTTGTTCTTTCTGGTTCCAAACACCTAGACAGTTGTGAGGTATTGCTAATTCTATATTGCAGTATTATCTGAATTTTCCCGTTCTACATTTTCTATACTGGTTTATATTTTCCTTCTATCCCAAGGATCATTACAATGAGCTCCTCTTAGTCTCAGTGTTGCCTGCCACAAGAACCTTCCTTAAATTGTGGCTTCATGCCGGTGCCTGCTCACATCATTCCTGGGTTTGGGGATTGGCCTGCCCCACTTGCTGCACCTGCACCGGCACACACCACTGTAGGATCCTGAGTAGAGGCCTGTGCTGCCCACTACTGCCAGTGTGTGTGCATGTCATCCAGGAGCCTGGGGATCAACCTGTGCCCTGCCCACCTGTGGGCAATATTTGGGGGCTGAGGACATGCTTGCCCCACCCATGGCCACCGCTGCCAGCGGCTGCATGCGTAATCTGGGTTCAGAGAGCAAGCTTGCCCTGCCCACTACCACTGACACCTATGCCTGAGGGCACTGCCCAGGGGCCTGGGGAGTGATCTTCCCTGCCCACTACAGCTGATGCCTGCACAAACCATCAGGGGGGTCTGAAGACACCCTCCCAACACATATGTACTGCCACCAGCACATACGTGTGTTGTCTGGGGACCTGGAAATGGACCTGCTCCATCCACCAATGCCAGCACCCAGGTGCACCATCCAGGGGCCTGAGAATAGGTTCACTCCACCCACTATGACCAGCGCCCAAGTGCACTATCCAGTTTCCTAGAGATTGATCCACCCCCGCCCTGCCCCACTGGTGCTCATGCATACAATCTGGGGGCTTGAAGACAAGCCTACTCTGCCCACCATCACCAAAAAGGGTACCCAAGGATTAGCCCACCTGGCACCTTTGTCCCTAGCACAGCCTCACCACAGCATCCATAAATAATTGCAGTTGAGACCACTGAGGAACTCATAGGACCACTGATGCTGATTACAGCCAGAGAAATCATACAGAGACTGCAGTGCCCACTCAGAGTCAAAGCCAAAGCACCCAACCAAACCAACACTATATATACATATACATAGTGTTGACTTTTTTCACATATATATATGAAAAAATCCTTCCCTACAAAAGACAGTCCATAAAATGGAAAGCAGCTACTGCCACACCAGATGCATAGATTTCACGTAATGACACACACGCAAAAATAAAACCATGTAAAAAGCAAGGAAACATAAAACCTCCAAAAGAACTCACTAATTCTCCATTAACAGATCTGAAAGAAAAGGAAATTTGTGAAATGCCCATAAAATAATTCAAAATAATGATATTAAGGAAGACTGGTGAGACACCAGAGAACACAAGTAAACAATACCAAAAAATCAGAAAAACAATTCATGATCTGAATGAGAAATTACACAAAGAGGTAGATATCATAGAGAAGAACCACACAGAAATCCTGGAACTGAACAATTGAATTAATAAAATAAAAAATATAATTGAGTGCTTCAGCAATAGACTAGATCAAGCAGAAGAAAGAATATCTGAACTTGAAGACAGGTCTTTTGAAGAACATAGTCAGACAGAAAAAAAAAAAATGAGGAAAGCCAACATTGACATATGGGAACCTACGAGGCAAAGAAATACTTGAATCCTGAGAGTTCTAGAAGGAGAAGAGGTGGCCAAAGGCAAAGAAAACATATTTATTAAAATAATAGCTAAAAATTTCTCCAATCTTTCGAGAGATATATTCAGATACAGAAAGCTAAAGAATCCCTAAATAAGTTCAATCCAAAAAGGCCTTCTCCAAAGCACATTATAGTCAAATTGTCAAAAATCAGACAAAGAGAAGATTCTAAAAACAGGAAGAGATAAGCATCAAGTCACATATAAGGGAGTCCTCATCATCCCAACAGTAGATTTCTCAGCAGAAACTTTACAGGCCAGAAGAAAATGGGATGATGTTTTCACAGTGTTGAAAGAAAAAAACCGTCAGCCATAAAGTTTCTCAGACAAGCAAACTGAGGAATTCATCATGACTAGAATTGCCCTACAAGAAATGCTTAAGGGAGTCCTATATCTGGAAGTGAAAGATGATCTCTACCATCACAAAAACATATGAACATATAAAACTCACTGGTAGGGCACACACACAAATGAGAAATAGAAGGAAGTCAAACTTCACCACTACAGAAAACCACCAAACTACAATGATAAACATATGAGAGGAAGAAAGGAACAAAGGATATACAAAACACCCCAGAAAACAATTAATAAAATGACAGGAATATGTTCTCACCTATGAGTAATAGCCTTGAATGAAAACAGATTAAATTCCCTACTTGGAAGATACTGACTGGATAAACGGATTAAAAACATCCCAATTATATGCTGCCTATACGAACACTCACTTCACTTGTAAAGATACATATAGACTGTGAGTGAAAGGACTGATAAAGATATTCCATGCAAATGGAATCCACGAGCCAGCAAAAGTAGCTATACTTATATCAGATAAAACAGGCTTTAAGTCAAAACCCATAAAAAGTGAAAAAGAAGTTTATTATATAATGAAAATGGTGTCAATTTAATAAAACAATTTTAAATATATATGTACGCAAGCCAGAGCACCCAGATATATAAAGCAAGTGTTATTACACCCAAAGGTAGCAATAGATGCTAATATAATAATAGTTGGGAAATTCAACATGTCATTGTCAGCATTGGACTGATAATCTAGATAGAAAATCAACAAAGAAACACTGGATTTAAACTGTGCTTTAGACCAAATGGACCTAACAGATTTTTACAGAACATTTCATCCAATAGTGGTAGGAAACACACTCTTCTCACAAACACATGGAACATTCTCTAGGTCATGCTTGGGCACAAAACGAGCCTCAAAAAAATGTTAAAAATCAAACTCATACCAACTGTTTGTTTGTTTGAGAAAGAGTCTTGCTCTGTTGCCCAGGCTTGAGCGCAGTAGTAAGATCTTGGCTCACTGCAACCTCTGCCTCCCGGGCTCAGATGATTCTCCTGCCTCAGCCTCCTGAGCAGCTGGGATTACAGGCATGCACCACCATGCCCAGCTAATTTTTGTATTTTTAGTAGAGACGGTGTATCACCATGCTGCCCAGGTTGGTCTTGAACTCCTGATCTCAGGTAATCCTCCTGCCTCGGCCTCCCAAAGTGCATACATCAATGAATATGATATAGCACATCAACAGAGTGAATGTCCAAAACCACATGATCATATCAATAGATACATAAAATATTTGATAAAATTTAACATAACCTCATAATAAAAATTTTCAAAAATTAGGCATAGAAGGAACATACCTCAACGTAATAAAGGACATAGATGGCAAACCAACAGCTAACATCATACTGAATGGGCAGAAACTGACAGCCTTTCCTCTAAGACCTGGAAAAAGACAAGTATGTTTACTTTCACCACTTTTTTTTTTTTTTTTTTTTACAGAGTCTAGCTCTGTCGCCCAGGCTAAAGTGCAGTGGTGTGATCTCAGCTCACTGCAACCTCCAGCTCCTGGGTTCAAGTGATTCTCCTGTCTCAGTCTCCCAAGTAGCTGGGATTACAGGTGCTTGCCACTATGCCCAACTAATTTTTGTGTTTTTAGTAGAGACAGGGTTTCACTGTGTTGGCCAGGCTGGTTTCAAACTCCTGACCTCACGATCCAGCCTCCTTTGGGAGGCTCCTCCTTAGCCTCCCAAAGTACTGGAATTACAAGCGTGAGACACCGCACCCAGCCTCCCCAGTCTTATTCAATACAGTACTGGAAGTCCTAGCCAGGGCAATCAGGCAAGAGAAAGAAGTAAAAGGCATCCAAACTGGAAAAGAAGTAAACTGCCCCTCTTTGCAGACAACATGATCTTATATAGAGAAAAACATAAAGACTTTACCAAAAAACTCTTAGAACTTATAAATGAATTCAGGAAAGTTACAGAATACAAAATCAGCACATAAAAATCAGTAGCATTTATATAAACCAAACACAAACTGGCTGAAAATGACATGAAGCTATCCCATCTACAATAGTTACTCCCCACCCCCAAAATACCTAGGAATGAATTCAATCAGGGAGGTGAAAAACTTCTACAATGGAAAGTACAAAGCACCGATACAAGAAATTGAAGAGGACAAAAACAATGGAAAGACATCTCATGCTCATGGATTGGAAGAATTAATATTGTTAAAATGACCACATTACCCAAAGCAATGTACAGATTCAATGCAATCCCTAACAAAATAACAATGACATTCTTCAGAGAAATAGAAAAACACTCCTAAAACTGGCATAGAACCACAAAGACCCCAAATAACCAAAGCAATCCTGAGCGAAAAGAACAAAGCTGGAGGCATCAACCATCCGACTTCAAAATATACTACAAAGGTATAGTAACCAAAACAGTATGGTTTTAGTATAAAAATGAACACAGGCCAATGAAAGAGAATAGAGAATGCAGAAATAAATCCATGCATTTACACTCAACTGATTTTTGACCAAGGCACCAAGAACATACATTGGGGAAATTACAGCTTCTTCAATAAATGGTTCTGGGAACTGCATACTTATATGCAGAAGAATAAAACTAGATCCTCAGCTCTCACCATATACAAAACTCATTAAATTGAACTAAATTAATTAAAGACTTAAATGTAAGACCTAAAACTATAAAACTACCAGAAGAACACATTTGGGAAATGCTTCAGGACACTGGCCTAGGCAAAGATTTTATAGCCACTCCTTAAAACCACAGAGAACAAAAACAAAAATATACAAACGGGACTAGGTTGAACTAAAATGCTTCTGCACAGCAAAGGAAACAATCACAGATTGAAGAGTGAAGTTGTCGAATGGGAGAAAATATTTACAAACTATTCATCTGACAAGGAACTAGTACCCAGAATATACAAAGAACTCAAACAACTAAACAGCAAATAACCAAATAATCACATTAAGAAGTGGTCAAAGGATTTGAATAAATATTTCTCAAAAGAAAACATACAAATGGCCAACAGGTATATGAAAAAATGCTCAACATCCTAATCATTAAGGAAATAAAAATCAAAACCTCAGTGAGACATCATCTCACTTCAGAATGGCTGCCATCAAAGAGACAAAAACTAACGAAGACTGATGAGGATGTGGAGAAAAGGGAACTTTTATACACTGTTAGTGGAAATGTAAATTAGTATAGCCGTTATGAAAAACTGTACAGAGGTGTCTCACAAAACTGATCCAGCAATGCCACTCCTATGCAGTTTTTCAAGGAAAATAAGTATATCAAAGAAATACCTGCACTTTCATGTTCACTAGAGCATTATTCACAACATCCATTATATAGAATCAACCTAAGTGTCCATGAATGAATGAATGGATAAAGAAAATATGGTATGTATATACACACAATGGAATACTGGTCAGTCATAAAAAAATTGAAATCCTGTCATTACAGCAAGATGAATGGATCTGGAGATCATTATGTTAAATAAAATAAGCCAGGCACAGGAAGACAAATATTGTATGTTCTCACTCATATGTGGGAGCTAAAAAAGTTGATCTCATGGAGGTAGAGAGTAGAGTGATGGATACTAGAGGCTGAGAAGAATGAGCAAAGAGGGATGAAGAGAGGTTAAAGGATATAAACATACAGTTAGATGGAAGAAACCAGTTCTAGTGTTAGATAGCACAGGAGGCTGACTATAGATAATAATAATTTATTGTATATTTCAAAATAGCTAGAAGAGTTGAAATGTTCCCATCACAAAAATATGATATACATTTGAGGTGGTGAATATGCTAATTATCCCGATTTAATAATTACATATTGCATGCATGTATTAAAACATCACTTGTACCCTGTGAATATGAACAATGATTATGTATCAATTTTTAAAATTGTTGAAAGTGTGGCCTTGACCATGACACATTCCTTGCTCAAAAACATTCAATGGCTCCCCATTCTCCAACAATGTAGGAGCTAATACTTCAGACTTGCAGACATAGCTTTCTAGACTCATGTCCCAACACCCTAGGTACACCTCATATTGAAGTAAAGTAACACTAGCATTTTTTTGTTTCTATATTATCCATGTCTTCTCACTTTGCTAATCCTCTTCCATTCATCTGAAATATCCTTCCTGGTTATATCTATTTCTGGAAATCTTATTCATCCTATTAGGTCTAGTTCACTTTCTTCATAAGCCTTTCCTGACCCCACTGGGCCACACACCTACCTATTTTGTTTTCCTATTCTGCCTTTTAGTATTGCATTTGTGTGCTTTATTGATCAGAAGTGTATCATCAGAAGATGAGAGCTTGATTCCCAGTCTAACTGTCATACTTAGGGCTAGCCCATAACCCTTTTGAGCCTTGGTTTCTTCATTAATTAGATGCATATAATATTTTAGTATAACAGTGATTAAGATTTGGGGATCTGGAGGCAGATAGACTTGGATGTGAGTTTTAACTTTTGCACTGCAATAATGCTTGTAGTGGCCTTGTCTATAAAATGGAGATGTGAAAAGGATCTACCAGCTACACTAAGGGTTAAATGAGACAATGTGGAAAACTCTTAGCATAGTGCCTGGCACATGGTAAATGGTTACTAAATATTGCCATCACTAGGACTGTCATTAATTCCTTCATAAGATTGTTATGATAAACATGTGAAGTAGGACAAAAGCACTCTGATAGCATCAAGGTCCCTACAAACACAGGTTATGATCAACTGTGTAAACATCGGCTGGAATACAGGATAGGGCAGCAATTATGGGATCTACATTCAAATCAGAATGCAGAATGGAGACGTGCATGCTGCTATAAACCACAATAGACTATGTAATATATAAAACACCATCGTTAGGTCAGACTCTGTTCCATCTTTATCTTTGAATCTTCTGAGATGGTATGACACAGTGGAAAGAGGACAGCCTGGGGTTTTATAAGTGCCAGAGCAACAAACTCTGAGTCTCAGGGTTTTTATCTGTAAAATACAGCTAACCACATCCATTGCAGATATTAAACAGGGTGATTATGAAATTCTTATTATAGTATTTGGCATAAAACAGCTGCTCCATAAAGGTTAGATTTATTTCCCTTATTTCCTCCTTTCCCCAAAAGTGCCTCACGTCTAGTATATATTTAACAAATTTTTGTTGAGGCTAATTAAACTTAAAAAATGCTAAGAGTACTTGCCTAGAATAAGTGTATTTGTCGCAGGAGGATTGGTGACTTGTCTACTATCAGACTGACTCCTGGAGAAGCCAAAGTAGTCCCTGAAGATTTTTTTATTTTTAAATAAATTGTATTGATTTGAAAATAACAACGTTTTACAAAATCTGGGTTGTATAAGAAAGCTTGTGTCTTGAAGGAGAGACATAAATCAAAGCAAGAATTAAAAGGAAACAATATACTGGCATTCCAGGGTAGCTCCAAAGGCTCTTGCTATGAAATGGCCAGATGTAGAGCAAGGGAATTTTCTGTTTTTCTATGTGAATCCAACAAAACAAACCTCAAAGCAAATGTTCTTTCCTCTATAGGCAAATCATAACAATGTATTCACAGAGATTGCTGTATCCTAAGTGTTTCACATGTGATAATTCATCTAATCCCCAAACTGCCCCATGAGGTAGATACTACCATCCTCATATAAGAGATTATGAAAATAAGGCACAGAGAGTTTAAGTATATTGTCCAGGGTCACACAGCTAATAAGTGGCAGAGCCAGGGTTGGAATCTTAGTTCTAGAGAACTAAGTTGCCTGCATTCAAACAAAGCCTCACAGTAACTGTTACATACAAAGGATATATTTAGTGATATATTTTAGAAAGCACTAACGTAGTGATTACACTAACCATAGCTGAATATCTCAATTGTCTGTGGATTGATATACGGATGCAAATTCCCATTTGCCATCAAGCCCTACTGAATGAAATTCTCCCGGTGAGGTCTGGCTGTGGGTACTTTGAGAAGTTTCAGTGGAAATGATGTAAGGGTGGAGGAGAATGGCCCTAAAGCTTGGCATGCTGAGGCTTGAGTAAGAAGAGTCTGTGGCCACAATATATCTCCGAAGGTGGTTCTGAGAGTCCCATTTCCTGTTGCGGGTTTCCCCTAGAAACATGAAGGCATCTGAAATCTCGACCAACTTACCACATGCCCGCATCCTCTCAAGGTGCAATAGTCAGGCACTCTGCAGCACTTTTAAGGGACTGAAGTCACAGTGCACAGAGAGAAAGGCCACCTTGGGCACTCTTATCATGCCCACATAAATCTTCTACTAGTGCTTGTACCAGTCAAAAAGGCCATGCCAGGTCCCTGCGAAATTCACAGAATTCAGAAGCTGACTGCAGATACTGTAAGACGTACTTCTACAGAGGGCTGCCACCAAGCAATCCCCCACCTTGACTGTCTTTTCAGCTAGATGTCTGTGAGTGCTTTTCTGCCGGTTTAGGTGCTTTTTTCTCCTTAGGGGGTCAGGAGCAAAATTGGAAAGGGTACTCATTTCTATACTGCTGCTTGCTGCTACAAAGCGGCAAAGTTGAGGGTAACTGCCAACAGCTTCCCCTTTCTCTTCTTTTTGTTCACTCCATCTGTCTGGACCAATGCACAAGGAAAAAAGGCAGCCAGCATGGCACTCCAAAGTTACACTCTGATTTAAAGCTGATAAAGGATGTGTTTTCCACAGCTTAAGAGAAAAATATATTATAAAGTGCCTAAGCAATTAAACAAATGGTATTTGTAAACATCTGTCGTCCAGTACTGTTGCCTGTGTTCAAACAAAGCCTCACAGTGTCTTTGGCAAACCAGAGTGAGAAAAGCTGGGTGCCATTTGCTGAATGAACTCTTCCAGATTACAATTCTGTGGCCTGGGGGAATTAATTCAAATCCACCTTGGGAAATTAATTCCCAGAGAGGCAGTTAGTACCTAAGAGAACAACGAAAGAAACGAGGACCTAGAATAAAGTTGGCAGTAATTCAATGAGCATTTTATTAACCTCTACTAAACCATATTTAATTATTTATGGCCAAATCACAGAATCCTGAAGTTAGAGACTCCAAGGAGAAAATGAGACTTCTGGCTGAGAATGACTTCTGTCTCACAGCGCTAGTGCATCTTCTCCAGTTCCTCCAATTGATACCTGTGAAGATGCACCTAAAGATGGAAACTCAGTAGTATCAATGTCCAAAATGCATAATCTGGAGGGAAAAACACCACTAGTACCTAAAAATGCAGACTCCAGGTTTGAATTCTGACTCTCCTACAGAATAGCTGAGTGACCTTAATTTTCTTACCTGTAAAATAGAGATAATAAGGGATGATATTTCATAGTCCTGAGGATTTGAGGAGGTAATGCCTGTAAGGATCTCAGTACCATGCATGGCATTTAATAAGTAGTCAGTAAATGTCAGCTACTAGTAGTATAGTTTCATGGTTGTTATTGTTGTTATTATAAAACAGAATTTTCCCCATTGTCCTGGAATTGCAGCAAATGCATAAACTGATGGCACAAAATGTTCTAGGTTTACGGCAAGGTGCTGGTCTCCGTCTTCCCCAACTCCAACCCCAGCCATCCTATTAAAATAAAGGAAGAACTGGCAAAGATGTGTTGCCTGTGAGTGAATATTCATAAGAGGCGGCTATAACCACCCTTTTCCCATGGGGGAGGATACCTGATACTTCTTCTCCCCAAAGCTAAGGGAGAAAGACACTAAAAGAAATTCTAGCTAAGTTCTGTACGTTCCCCAAACCCGCACTTTTCATTAACCGAGATATTAATGATCATCTTTCCCCTGAAAGCTGGTAAGGCACCAGGCCTGTTGAGTATTTGTTGTATTGTTTGGTCTTGGAGAAATGAGTGACGACGAGATGGTGGAGTTGAGAGACCTGGCTGAGAAGCTGCTTACATTTCCACTGTTTTCATTGAAAGAATAAAATTCCCACGAGTTGGGTGGATACTACCTCGGGGTGGCTGAACATTTTTCATTTCACCTATACCTCAATAAAGAGCCCCACCTACCATGCAAAAGCATCCCAGCTACAAGATGTTGCTGGGTAGACTGTCTTTCACTGGAGTCAAAGGAGACGAAAGAGGTCAAGCGGAAGCCTGATCCTTCAAATTAAGGGATCTGCAGAGGGGAGTATCTTTTGTCTCTCCCAGGGTTCTCCAGAGAGACTGTTAAAGAGCCAGTAAGAGAAAACTAACCACACAGAAGATGTCAACAGTCAGCTGGTGCCAGCAAGAGAAGCAGGAACAACCAACAGGGAAGAACCTGGCTGTTGTCCTTTGGCCGTTCCTTTTTCCTACTTGAATCTCTGCATGAGAAAGCAGCTCTGGAGTCTCAACTCTAGCCTGACTTAGGTGTAGAGGTGAAATAGACCTTTGAATTGTACAAAAGATTAAAATTAGGCTGGGCATGGTGGCTCACATCTGTAATCTCAGTACTTTGGGAGGCCAAGGTGGGTGGATCACCTGAGGTCAGGAGTTCAAGATCAGCCTGGCCAACATGTTGAAACTCCATCTCTATTAATACAAAAATTAGCTGGGTGCAGTGGCAGGTGCCTGTAATCCCAGCTACTTGGGAGGCTGAGGCAGGAGAATCACTTGAACCTGGGAGGCGGAGGTTGCAGTGAGCTGAGATTGTGTCACTGCACTCCAGCCTGGGTGACAAGAGCGAAACTCTGCCTCAAGAAACAAAACAAAGTAAAACAAAACAAAAAACAAATTAGAATTAAACACGAGTAAGGCTTAACTGTCAGAATAAATGTTTTGATAAACAAAAGTGACTGAAAAACATTACAGAGCTGAGCAAAATGTCATTAAGGGAGCCATCATCCGGTAGCACAAATGGAAGTTAACAGGGCACAATTATTTACAAAAAAAGCTTTATATCTTGGCTCCAATGGGTTGAGATTCCTCAATAAAGTATAGATGATGATGGTGGTGGTAATGATGATGATAATTAGTTATAAGGCTGACAGAACAAGATCTTTTAAAAAGTATCTACAGAGGCTTCAATTCACAATCGACTCTGGCTTTATTTCATGCAACAGAAGAGGCCTGAGAAAAAGCATAAAGGATTCCGTATGTTTCCACAATGAGCCCACTGACTCAGACGATCAAGCCAATATCAATGAGGAAAATGGGGTACTATCCCTCGTGACTCATGAGAAATTGCTCTATAAAATGAATTTATCCTACAGTAGTCCTCCTCATCATCATCTTGCAACCAAGCAGGTAATACAATGAAAATACAAAAAAAAATTCTGGCTCATAAATCAGAGAAGCAGCTGTGATGCTATATGACATCTGCAGCACACATTCATAAAGCACTGGGGTAGGGGTCAATGAATGAGCCTCAACAGAAATGCTCTCTAGTCACTCTACTTCTCCATGCTCTCTCTTGGCTCAAACTGCCAGAGATACACATAGTGAAGAAAAGGAGAGGCAACTGCAACTGCACTACTGTTTGAAAAGTAATGGAGGCTCCTGTAACAATGAAATAATTGGACAAAATGTACGAAACAACCATTCTCACACATTGGCTGGCAGGTGGTATAGTACTACTATGATCACTGAAAAAAGGAAAATAAATGAGATGACTCCTGAAATTCCCTTGGATTTCTGTTTGCAGTCACTTTGTAGACCATTGTATAAGAGGTGAATCCAAGCAGAGTAGTAGTTTCACTGAACTGAAGAGATGGAGGCTGGAGTTTTCAGGGCACATAACCACGAAGGAAGGTATCCTGCAGAGCAAAACTTTCAGAAATCTTCGTGAGATCTCTGAGACTGTTGTTGGATACAGAGCCACACTTGAGTAGGATAAGACTGCAAGGCTGAACAAAAAAAATTACTGGGAAATTGGGAGCTGAACAATTTTCAGAGCTCACACAGGGTTGGAGACATTCAAATTGAACACATGCCTTAGTTCTAGGATAAAACTAAAACTAAATTTTATTATACTTGAAGTAGCATAGCCTTTTCAACAAAAGTTAAAAACAAGTCTCGGAATGATCAAGCTGACTTGCAAGTAATTCAACTATCAAAACAAAGTCCAATACTTTTAAAGGAAAGCACAAAAGCAGTCACTCCAAAATGCTAAATTAAAACAATCCAGCATCCAACCAAACCTTACTAAATATGGGGAGAAGCAAGGATATGTGACCATGATGAAGAAGAAAGTTAGTCAATAAAAACAGATGCAAAAATGACAGATGATGGAATTAACAGACAAGGAGCTTAAAACACAGCTGTTATAACCATGTTTAAGTATTTAAAGAAAAACATGTATATAATTAAAAGAGAAATGAATGATATAAAGAAAAACTAAATATGACTTCTGGAGATGAAAAGTACAATATCTAAAATGAAAATTTCATGGTTTGCAGCAGGGTTAGCAGCAGATTAGACACCGCAGAGGAAAAGATAGTGAACATGAAACATAGAAACAGAAACTATTCAAACAAAAGGACAGGCAGAAAAAAAGCCCTGAAAAATATGAACTGAGTCTTAGTAACCTAAGGGACAATACTAAGTGATATTACATGTGTCTAGAAGTAAGGAATTGGACAAAATATTTGAAGTTATCATGATCAAAGTTTTCCAAATCTGATGAAAATAATAGACTTACAAATTTAAACTCAAGTAGATAATCACAATGAAAACCACACCAAGACACATCATATTTAAACTACTAAAGACCAGAGATAATGGGACTATTTTTAAAATGGAGAAAAATGACATATTGAATAAAAGAAAAAAAATTTCACAGACTTCTCACCAGAAAATATAAATACCAGAAAATAATAGAATGGAAGGGGCTGAATGTGGGGAGGGGACAAACTCCACCAACCTCAAATTCTATATTCAACAAAAATATGCTTCAGAAATGAGGGTGAAAGAAAAATTTTTCAGACAAACAGATGCTGAGCAAATTTATCATCAGCAAGCCTGAATCACAAGAAATGTAAAAGGAAATTCTCAGACAGAAGGATAAAGATGCTACATGAAAACTAGGATCTACAAAAGGAACGAAGAGCACCAGAAACGATAAACATATGGGGAAATTTGAAAGATATTTTTCCTACTTTTAAATTTTTTAAAAAGATAACTGACTGGCAAAAGAAAAGTAATAATAATGTTTCAGGAAGTTTAGAACACATATCTCGGAAAAATACATGACAACAACATGCAACAGGACAAAGGGGGAAGTAGAAGCAAAATGTTGTGTGTTTTTACATTCTACTTGAAGTAGCATAGTAGTATCTAAAGGTAGTCTGTGATATGGCATATTGTAATTCTAAGAGAAACCATTAAAAATTAAAAGAGGTATAGCTAGTAAACCCATAGTGGGAATAAAATGGGATAAAGGAAAATAGAGTTACTCCAAAAAAGGCAGGAAAAGGGAACAAAGAACAGATAGAATGCTATAATTTGAATATTTCTGTCCCTTCCAAAATTCATGTTGATATATAATCCCTAACATAATGGTATTAAGAGGTGTGACCTTTAGGAGATCATTAGGTCATGAGGGACCTGCCCTCATGAATGGATTAGTACCTTATTAGAGGATTGAGGGAGTAAATGTGGTCCCTTTTAGCACTTTTGTCCCTTTTGCCATGTGGGGGCACAGTGTTTGCCCCTTCTGCCATTGAGAATGCAACAAGAAGGTCTTCAAACACTGAATCTGCCGGAGCCTTGATCTTGGACTTTCCAGCCTTCTGAACTATAAATACATTTCTGTTCTTTATATATTCTCCAGTCTGAGGTATTTTGTGATAGCAGCAGACATGAGACAAAGAGTAAACAAATAGCAAGATGACAGATTTAAACACAACTATAATGAAGTTATATGAAATGTAAATGGCTTAAGTCAGCAGTTCTAAAACTGTGGTCCATAATCCCTTCATACAAATTGAGACATAACATCAATCTTTACTAGCAATCATTGTATTGTCCATCATGAAAACTGCAAGAAAAAAATCCAATTTCACTTACAAAAATACTTCATGAAACAGTAAGTTATTGATATTAAATTATAACCTTTCAGTATATCTCTTATAGTTATAAAATATTCTTCTATCTCTAGTAATATTTCTTAGCTTAAAATCTATTTTGCCTGATATCAAGGTAGCTATTCTAGCTCTTATGATTACTGCTTGCATGATTATCTGTTATTTAATTTTCTTATTTTCAACCTATTTATGTCTGAATCTAAATTTTATCTTACAGACGGATACTTGGATCTTGCTTTTTATACAGTCTGAAAATGTTTGCCTTTTTATTGAGGTTTTTACTCCATTTACATTAAAGTATCATCGGTACAATTGATGTCTGCATGCCATTTTACAATTAGTCTTCTGTGTCTTGTATTTTTTCTCTGTTCCTTTCTTCCTGCCTTTTTTATTAAACATCTATTTTTAATATACCATTTTAATTCCTCTATTGATTTTAAGCATATTTTATTGGCTAATTTTCTTAGTAGTTAGTATGACAATTAGAATGTCCATTGTAACTCATTACAATCTATTCTGGATTTACACTTATTTAATTCAGTAAAATACAGTAACTTTGTTTCAATATAATTCCGTTTCCTTCCTTCCTCTTTCTATATATATTTTATATATATATATATATATATATATATTTACTGCTTCATGAAGGATTTCCTTAAGTGATATTGACTTGTACATGTATTTTCTGTTATAAACCCAACAGTACAGTATACACTTAGGACCATATAGCAATTATAAATCTATACACACCTAACAATAACACTCTAAAATACATAAAGCAAAACCTGAAAGAATTAAAAGAAGAAATATCAATTCAACAATATTTAAAGATTTCAATATCCTATTCTCAATAACTGACAGAAAATCTAAACAGAAAAGCAGTAAGGATATAAGACTTCAACAAACACATTAACCAACCGCCTTAACTGACATTTCAGACTACTGTAACCTACTACTATCAGAATACATGTTCTTCTCAAGCACATATGAAAAATTGTTCAAGATATATCATATGCTAATCCATAAAATAAATCCTAATAAATTAAAATAACTGAACTCATACAAAGTGTGTTTTCCAGCCACAACGGAATTAAATTAGAAATCAATAGCAGAAACAAATTTGAGAAATCTCCACATTTGGAAATTAGACAACATAGTTCTAAACAATCCATGATCAAACAACAGATCAAATGGGAAATAAAGATAGTTTTAATTGAATTAAGAAGAACACAGCATATCAAAATTTATGTGATACAGCTAAAGTAGTGCAGGGAGGGCAATTTATAGCTTTTAAAATCTATATTACAAAAAATAAACATTTCAACCCAGTAACTTACACTTCCATCTCAAAAAGTAAACCCAAAGCAAGTAGAAAAAAAGAAATAGGGAGGAAATTAGAAATTATAGTACAAAGGAAATGGAAAATGACGCGGTAGCTCAAGCCTGTAATCCCAGCACTTTGGGAGGCCGAGGCGGGTGGATCACGAGGTCAGGAGATCGAGACCATCCTGGCCAACATGGTGAAACCCAGTCTCTACTAAAAATACAAAAAACTAGCCGGGCGTGGTGGCAGGCGCCTGTAGTCCCAGCAACTCGGAGGCTGAGGCAGGAGAATGGCCTAAACCCGGGAGGCGGAGCTTGCAGTGAGCCGAGATCGCGCCACTGCACTCCAGCCTGGGTGACAGCCAGACTCCGTCTCAAAAAAAAAAAAAAAAGAAAAGAAAACAAGACAAAAGTATGTATTTTAAACAGATTAACGAAATTGACAAATCTTTAAAGTACACTAACAAAACAAAAGAAGAAGATAAGTTACCAAAAGTAGGAATGAAAGAGAGGATATCACTACTGACACTATAAAAATTGAAAGGATTTTAAGGGACTACTATGAACAACTTTACATCAACATATTAGATAACGTGGATAAAACAGACAAATTCCTAGGAAAAAAAAAACATCAATTTCCAAAACAGGCTTAACAAGAAATACAACATCTGAATAGATCTTCCCCACCCTGTGCTGGCCAGATGTCACACGCTACGCAGTGGTGGTGAGTAGGACAATGACAGTGGACTGGGCTGGGCAGGCAACCTCATGACACATGACACAATGTTTGCTCAAGGACTGAAGAGGAAATGCGTTGACTACAAGGAAGACATGGAACAAGCCCTGATCAGCTTTAAGACTGTCCCTTCCTATAATCTGCAATGACAGTCACTTCTGGACATGTCCCTAGTTAAGCTACAGCTCTGCCACATGCTGGTCCAGCCCAACCTCTGCCACTGGGTCCTCATAACCAACACTGTCCTGCAGATTCAAGAGAGACGACCGAGGATGGAAAATGGTGGATGGTGGTGCCCCAGGATGAGGGGCAGGTGCTTCTAGACTACCTGGTCTCTGCAGAGATCCTGAGTCACTAAGTGGGAAGAGCTCCCTGAGCCACTAACTGGGAGCAGGAGGGGATGTACCCTGTTCCTGGCTTGGGAGACAGCTCAGGAAACAGGGCCTAGTTTCTGAACTCTCCCTGGTCACCTCAGCACAGTAATCAAGGAACCCACAGAGCAGCATCTAAGAAATGGACAGCCCTCAAGCAAATAGAGGAAGCTTTCAAAAGTTGCTAGATAAGATATTTGAATATCTGGAGAATTAAAACCCCAGTTCCATGGAAAAGCTTTTTTCAGATGTAGATAGTTCCTACTATGACCTGGATATGGTGCAATGGGTGTGGTGAGCAGCACCGATTAGGATCAAAGAATCCTAAAATTCATATGAAAATATAAAGGACCTAGAATAGGTAGAATAATTTTGAAAGAAAAGAACAAAGGTGGACGATTTATACTACCTGAACTCAAAACTTAATATAAAGCTACAGAGTGGTATTGCTATAAGGATAAGAACAACGGAACATAATTCAAATGCTAGAAATAAGCATTAAATTTATGATTAATTGATTATCAATAAATTTGCCAAAACAATTCAATGGGAAAATACAGTCTTTTCAGTCAATGGTACTGACACAACCGGATTATCTATATGTAACAAAACAAAGAAAACTTAGACCCTCACTTCACAGTATACATAAAAATTAACTCAAAATGGATCACAGCAGATAGAAATGTAAAATCTAAAACTATGAAACTTCTAGATAAAAACCTGCATGACCTTGGGTTAAGCAAAGAGCTCTGAGATAATATCAAAAGCATGATCACTTTTAAAAATGATAAATTGGAATTCATCAAAATCAAAAATTTTGTGCTTCAAAGGATATCGTTAAGAAAAAGAAAAGACAAGCCACAAACTAAAAGAAAATATTTGCAAATCATATATCTGATAAAGCCCTTGTATCCAGAACATATAATTCTTATAACAATAAGTAAATAACTTAATAAGTGGGCAAATATTTTGAATAGACAGTTTATCAGAGAAGATATCCAAATGGTCAATAAACATACACATAAAAATATGTACAACATCACTAGCCATTTGAGAATGTCAAATTAAAACCGCAATGAAATGCCACTACATATTAACTAGGATGGCTATAATAAAGATAATAAGTTATTAGTGCAGATGTGGCAAACTGAAACCCTCATACATTTCTAGTAGGCAGGTAAAATGTGACACACACTTTTAAAACTAATTAATAGTTTATTAAAAAGTTAAATATAAATTTACCATTCAATGCAGCTTTCCACTCTTACGTGTCTACCCCAGATAAATAAAACGTATGTCCACACACTTTTATGTAAATTCAAAGCAGTATTACTCATAATAGCCAAAAACTGAAAGCAATCCACATGTTCATCAACTGACGAATAGATAAGCAAAATGTGGCATATTCCTAAGATGGAGTTCTGTTCAGCAATAAAAAGGCATACATTACTGACACATGGTACAATATAGATGAACCTCAAAAACATTACATTAAGTGAAAAGAGACATAAAAGACGATACAATGTATGATTCTATTTATAGTAACTGCCTAGAAAAATCAAATCTATAAAAGCATATTAGTGGTTTCCAGGGTACAAGGGGTCCTGGCAAGGTGATGGAAATTTTCTAAAACTGAATTTTGGTGAAGGTTGTACAACTATATATTTACTACGAAATATTCAATTGTGCACAATACAACAGGTGAATTTTAAGGCATGTAAGTAACAAACAAGAAGAAAATACAAACACATCTGACAAAGGAATGGTATCCAGAATATATAACAAACTGTTTTGACTCAGTAAGAAGACAACCCAATTAAAAATGGTCAAAAGATATGAAAGGACATCTCCATTGGCTGCAAATGTCATGAGGGAAAAAAAAGAAAAGATATCTCCAAAAAAAGAAAATACAAGATTAGTCAATACACACATAAAAGATGTTCAACATCATTAGCCATCAGGCAAATGTAAATTAAAATCACAACCAGATACACTAGAGCAGCTAAAACTTAAAAAATCCCATAATACCAAGTAGTAGAAAAGACGTGAAGCAACTGGAACACTCATACATCGCTGGTGGGAGTGTAAAATGCATGATCATGGAAAATTTGGCAGTTTCTTATTAAATCAAACATAAACCTACTATTCAACCCAGCAATTCTACTCTAAGGCATTTATCCAAGGGAAATGAAAACATGTCTTTACGAAGACTTGTATGTGAACGTTCACACAGTTTTATCTAGAGTACAAAAAAATGGAAAGCAACCCAAATGTTTATAGTAAATGAATAGATAACAAATTGAAGATTGTTAATACAATGGAATTTGGCTCAAAAACAAAAAGGAACAGCAGAATGAGTATGACTCCCTAGTGTCTCTTCACCTCATCCTTCCATAGCGGTGTTAGCCACAGCATCACTCTTCAGTGGCAACATGAGGCTGCACCCCAGGCAAGCTGCTAGGTTGTTGGTATGAAAAGGTGGGGCTCAGTGCCCTGAAGGAGTATGTGTAAGATGGGGACAGATACCTGGGAACGGGTGGTGTCCCTAGATAACCTTCCACATACCTACATGCTGTTTGTGTGTGTTGTTGGCCACCTCTCCAAGAGCAGAGCAGTGAGAGTAAGCACTGGTCCTGTGGGAAGAGCAGTGGGGAATGAGACCTGGTAGCATCTCCTGGTCCTCCCTGCAGAGAAAAGAAGAAATCTAGCAAGAGCTTGAGTAACAAATGCCTGGACTCAGATAGGAAGACTTCCTTTGTCTATTGCTTCATTCCTGGAAATTGCACTGGAACTGTCTGATTAAGAAAAAGCAAAGAATTCTGAAAGAAATAAAAATAACAGAGAACAAATATCCCAGAATTCCTAATAGAATAAATTACTGGCTGGTGGCTAGAGGTACCTGGCACTTACCTCCTCCAGAAAGGACCAAAACAGTGAGTAGAAGATCACACATTGAATACAGTGTCTTAGAGAGAACACTGGAATTCAGCAGGACAGTGTCAGAGAATGTCTGAGGCACGGAAGGAGAGACAATTGAAGCAGTCAGCCTGGTTGGGATAGGCTCGTAGTCAGGAGAAACTTTCCAGTGCAGGGAAAAGGTAAGTGAGAGATCCCCCAGTTCACTTTTCCACTGCAAACTGCTGCAATGTCAGCCTGGGGAGAGCCCCTCAGCCCTCGCAGACCCTGAGACTAGTATAGGGAAATGCCTGAAGTCCATGCAACAGCATTGTTCCAGAGAGGGAGTTTGTTTGGATGGGTCCCACACACCCCCTGAGACCCAAGCAACTATAGCATGGTGCCATTTGAGAGCTCAGCTCCCACCAGACTACATTCTTCCCTGGGACCCAACACCCTCTGTATCTCCACATCCCTGGAGCCCTGCTGCCATTCCGCCACATCCACCAAGAGGGCTGCAGCAGAACAATGCTGGCTGGATTCAGCAGTGTGGCTGGGCACCCAGCACTCCAGCCCAAGCAGTGTCTTACATCTCAGGGAATGGACAGTGCAGTGCACCAGGGAGGCTGTTCTGGGACAAAGGGAGCTGAAGCACACACTCCTCAGAGTCTGAGAGCGGCCTGCCTTGGGCCACTGCCACCAACAGCAACCCAGCCCCTTCCCTAGCAGCAGAGTCACCACACACCTGCATGTGCTTTCAGGAGACCTAGGGACCAGCTTACCCCAGTGCCACACAGGGGCCTGAGCCCAGGTCTGCCCCAGCCCCCACTGCTGTCACCTGCACATACCATCTGGGGGTCTGAGGTCAGGTCTGTCCCACCCACTGCCACTGCTGCCTCCATCCAAGTGCACTATCCAGGAGCCTGAGAATTGATCTGCCCTACCTGCCAGCACTGGCAGCCACACACAGCAACACGGGCCCTGACAACGGGCCTGCTCTGCCCACCACCACCAGCACCAGCACCTGTGCCTACCTTCTGGGGGCCTAAAGACAGACCCACCCTGCCTACCAACACCCAGACATGTCATCTGGGTACCTGAGAATTAACTCACTCTACCCACTACCATCAACATGCCCTCCCCCTCCACACAACTTAGGGGGCAGAGAACTTGCCTGCCCAGCTCACTGCCACCACAACTGGTACCCACACATGCTGCTTGGGGGACTGAGGGTTGGCCCACCACCACTACTGGCATCATCAAAGCCATACATACTGACCAAAGGTCCAAGGGCCCACCAATCTCTCCGACCCACTGCCTCCAAAACCAGCCCTGAGCAAGCTGCCTGGAGGCTCAAGGATTAGTCCACCTAGACCTACTACTACTACAGTGCCCATGTATGCTGCCCAAATACCCAAGGGCCAACATACCTAGCCAACTGCCTCTACCACTGGTGACTGAGTACTAGGCCACCTGGTGTGCTCATCTCCAGCAAAGCCTCACCACACCCTTCACTAACAACTACAGCCTAAGCCACTGTGAACTCACAGACACTACTGATGCTGATTACACCCGTAGAAATAATACAACGACTACACCACTGTGCCCACTCAGAATCAAAACCAAATCACCCTACCCAACCAACACTATAGATACATCTATAGGAAAAAGTCTTTCCCTATGAAAGCCAATCCATAAAAAACGAAGCAGCAACTGTTATATGAGATGTGCGGATATCAATGTAAGGACACAAGAAACATGAAAAAGCAAGGAAATGTGACACTTCCAAAAGAACACAATTATTCTCCATCAAAAGATTCCAACAAGAAAAAAAATCTATGAAATTCCTGGAAAAAAATGCAGAATAATGATATTAAAGAAGCTCAGTGAAATATAAGAGAACACAAACAATACAAAAATTAGAAAAGCAATTCATGACCTGAATGAGAAATGTATTTTTTATTTTATTGTTTATTTAATTAATGTATTTATTTATTTTTAAGACAGGGTCTCACTCTGTCACCCCAGCTGGAGTGCAGTGTGGCACAATCATACCTCACACTGCAGGCTCAATCTCTCCCAGCACAGGTGATCCTCCCACCCCAGTCTCCCACATAGCTGGGACCACAAGCACGTGCCGTCCCATACCTGGCTAAGTTTTTGTTGTTGTTTTTGTAGAGACAGGGTTTCACCATGTCACCCAGGCTGGTCTTGAACTCCTGAGCTCAAGCGATCCTCCCACCTTGGCCTCCCAAAGTGCTAGGATTACAGATGTGAGTCACCTCACCCATCCCCGAGTGTGAAATTTAACAAAGAGATAAACATAAAAAAAGAATCTGATTCTCTCTTGTTGCCACTATGTAAGAAGTGCCTTTATGGGGCTGGCAAGATGGCTGAATAGGAACAGCTTTGGTCTGCAGCTCCCAGTGAGATCAATGCAGAAGGCGGGTGATTTCTGCATTTCCAATAGAGGCACCCAGCTCATCTCATTGGGACTGGTTAGACAGTTGGTGCAGCCCACAGAGGGTGAACCAAAGCAGGGTGGGGCATCACCTCACCCAGGAAGCACAAGGGGTTGGGGAACTCCCTTCCCTAGCCAAGGGAAGCCATGAGGGACTGTGCCATGAAGGACAGTGCTATCCAGCCCAGATACTATGCTTTTTTCATGGTCTTCACAACCCGCAGACCAGGAGATCCCCTCGGGTGCCTACACCACTAGGGCCCTGGATTTCAAGCACAAAACTGGGTGGCTATTTGGGCAGACATGGAACCAGCTGCAGGAGGTTTTTTGGTTTTTTGTTTTTGTTTTTTTCATACCCCAGTGGCACCTGGAACGCAAACAAGACAGAACTGTTCACTCTCCTGGAAAGGGGGCTGAAGCCAGGAAGCCAAGTGGTCTAGCTCAACGGATCCCACCCACACAGAGCCGAGCAAGCTAAGATCCACTGGTTTGAAATTCTTGCCGCCAGCACAGCAGTCCGAAGTCAACCTGGGATGCTCAAGTTTGGTGGGGGGAGGGGCATCCTCCATTACTGAGGCTTGAGTAGGCAGTTTGCCCCTCACAGTGTAAACAAAGCCACTGGCAAATGTGAACTGGGCAGAGACCACTGCAGTGCTGCAAAAGCACTGTAGCCAGACTGCCTCTCTAGATTCCTCCTCTCTGGGCAGGGTATCTCTGAAAGAAAGGCAGCAGCCCCAGTCAAGGGCTTATAGATAAAACTCTCATCTCCCTGGGACAGAGCACCTGGGGGAAGGGGCAGCTGTGGGTGCAGCTTTAGCTGACTTAAATGTTCCTGCCTGCTGGCTCTGAAGAGAGCAGTGGATCTCCGAGCACAGCGCTCGAGCTCTGCTAAGGGACAGACTGCCTCAAGTGGCTCCCTGACGCCTGTGTCTCCTGACTGGGAGACATCTCCTAGCAGGGGTTGACAGACACCTTATACAGAAGAGCTCCAGCTAGCATCTGGTGGTTGCCCCTCTGAAATGAAGCTTCCAGAGGAAGGAACAGGCAGCAATCTTTGTTGTTCTACAGCCTCCACTGGTGATACCCAGGCAAATAGGGTCTGGAGTGAAACTCCAGCAAACTCCAGCAGACCTGCAACAGAGGGGCCTGACTGTTAGAAGGAAAACTAACAAACAGAAAGGAATAGCATCAACATCAACAAAAAGAACATCCACACAAAAACCCCATCCAAAGGTCACCAACATCAAAGACCAAAGGTAGACAAGTCCATGAAGATGAGGAAAAATCAGCACAAAAAGGCTGAAAATTCCAAAAACAAGAATGCCTCTTCTCCAAAGGATCACAACTCCTTGCCAGCAAGGGAATAAAACTGGACGGAGAATGAGTTTGACAAATTGACAGAAGTAGGCTTCAGAAGGTGGGTAATAATAAACTCCTCCAAGCTAAAGGAGCATGTTCTAACCCAATGCAAGGAAGCTAAGAACCTCAAAAAAAGGTTAGATGAATTGCTAACTAGAATAACCAGTTTAGAGAAGAACATAAATGACCTGATGAAGCTGAAAAAAAACAGCACAAGAACTTTGTGACGCATACACAAGTATCAATAGCTGAATTGATCAAGCAGAAGAAAAGATACCAGATATTGAAGATCAACTTAATGAAATAAAATGTGAAGACAAGACTAGAGAAAAACGAATGAAAAGGAATGAACAAAGCCTCCAAGAAATATGGGACTATGTGAAAAGACCAAACCTACATTTTTGATTGGGGTGCCTGAAAGTGGTGGGGAGAATGGAACCATGTTGGAAAACACTCTTCAGAATATTATCCAGGTGAACTTCCCCAACCTTAGCAAGATAGGCCAACACTCAAATTCAGGAAGTACAGAGAATACCACAAATATATTCCTTGAGAAGAGCAACCTCAAGACACACAATCATCAGATTCTCCGAGGTTGAAATGAACGAAAAAATGTTAAGGGCAGCCATAGAGAAAGGTCAGGTTACCCACAAAGGGAAACCCATCAGAGTAACAGCAGATCTCTCTACAGAAACCCTACAAGCCAGAAGATAGTAGGGGCCAATATTCAACATTCTTAAAGAAAAGAATTTTCAACTCAGAATTTCATATCCAGCCAAATAAAGCTTCATAAGCAAAGGAGAAATAAAATCCTTTACAGACAAGCAAATGCTGAGGGATTTTGTAACCACCAGGCCTGCCTTATAAGAGCTCCTGAAGAGAGCACTAAATATGGAAAGAAAAAACCAGTACCAGCCACTGCAAAAACATACCAAATTGTAAAGACTATCGACTCTATGAAGAAACTGCATCAATTAACGGGCAAAATAACCAGCTAGCATCATAATGACGGGATCAACTTTACACATAACAATATTAACCTTAAATGTAAATGGGCTAAATGCCCCAATTAAAAGACACAAACTGGTAAATTGGATAAGAGTCAAGGCCCATAGGTGTGCTGTATTCAGGAGACCCATCTCACGTGCAAAGACAAACATAGGCTAAAAATAAAGGGATG
>NW_012104076.1:542535-630420 GCF_000951045.1 Mandrillus leucophaeus
GGGATTGCAATCCTAGTCTCTGATAAAACAGACTTTAAACCAACAAAGATCAAAGAGAAAAAAAGGGCATTACATAATGGTAAAGGGATTAATGCAACAACAAGAGCTAACTATCCTAAATATATATGCACCCAAAACAGGAGCATACAGATTCATAAAGGAAGTTCTTAGAGACCCACAAAGAGACTTACACTCCCACACAATAATCGTGGGAGACTTTTAACATCCCACTGTCAATATTAGACAGAATGAGACAGATAACTCACAAGGATATTCAGGACTTGAACTCAGCTCTGGACCAAGCAGAACTAGTAGACATCTACAGAACTCTCCACTCCAAATAAACAGAATATACATTCTTCTCAGCACCACATCACACTTATTCTAAAATTGACCACATAATTGGAAATAAAACACTCCTCAGCAAATGCAAAAGAATGGAAATCATAACAAACCATCTCTCAGACCAGAGTGCAATCAAATTAGAACTCAGGATTAAGAAACTCCCTCAAAACTATACAACTACATGGAAACTGAAAACCAGCGCCTGAATGACCACTGGGTAAATAATGAAATTAATGCAGAAATAAATAAATTATTTGAAACCAATGAGAACAAAGACACAACATACCAGAATCTCTAGGACACAGCTAACGCAGTGTTTACAGGGAAGTTTATAGCACTAAATGGCCACAAAAGGAAGCAGGAAAGATAAAAAAATCAACACTCTAACATCACAATTCAAAGAACTAGAGAAGCAAGAGCAAACAAATACAAAAGCTAGCAGAAGACAAGAAATAGGTAAGATCAGAGCAGAACTGAAGGATATAGACATGAAAAACTCTTCAAAAAATACATGAATCCAGGAGCTGGTTTTTTGAAAAAATTAACAAAATAGATAGACTGCTAGCCAGAATGACACAGAATAAAAGAGAGCAGAATCAAATAGATGCAATAAAAAATGACTAAAGGGATATCACCACTGTTGCCACAGAAATACAAACTACCATCAGAGAATACTATAAACACCTCTACACAAATAAACAAGAAAATCTAGAAGAAATGGATATTCCTGGACACATACACCCTCCCAAGACTAAACCAGGAAGAAGTTGAATCCCTGAATAGACCAATAACAAGTTCTTCAATTGATGCAGTAATTAATAGCCTACCAACCCAAAAATTCCCAGGACCAGACGGATTCACAGCCGAATTCTATCAGAGATAAAAAGAGGAGTTGGTATCATTCTTTCTGAAACTATTCCAAACAACAGAAGAAGAGGGACTCCTCCCTAACTCATTTTATGAGGCCAGTATCATCCTGATACCAAAACCTGGCTCAGGTACAACAAAAAAGAAAATTTCAGGACAATATCCCAGATGAACATCGATATGAAAATTCTCATAAAATACTGGCAAACTGAATCCAGCAGCACATCAAAAAGTTTGTCCACCATGATCAAGTCGGCTTCATCCCTGAGATGCAAGACTGGTTCAACATACGCAAAACAATAAACGTAATCCATCATATAAATAGAACAAATGACAAAAAACACATGATTATCTCAATAGATGCAGAAAAGGCCTTAGATAAAATTCAACACCCCTTCATGCTAAAAACTCTCAATAAAGTAGGTATTGATGGAATGTATCGCGAAATAATAAGAGCTATTTATGACAAAACCACAGCCAATATCATGCTGAATGGGCAAAAGCTGGAAGCATTCCCTTCGAAAACTGGCACAAGACAAGGATGCCCTCTCTTACCACTCCTATTCAACATAGTATTGGAAGTTCTAGCCAGGGCAATCAGGCAAGAGAAAGAAACAAAGGTATTCAAATAGGAAGAGAGGAAGTCACATGGTCTCTGTTTGCAGATGACATGACTATATTTAGAAAACCCCATCGAGTCAGCCCAACATCTCCTTAAGCTGATAAGCAACTTCAGCAAAGTCTCAGGATACAAAATCAATGGGCAAAAATCAAAAGTATTCCTATACACCAATAACAGACAAACAGAGAGCCAAATCATGAGTGAACTCCTGTTCACAATTGCTACAAAGAGAATTTAATACCTAGGAATACAACTTACAAGGAATGTGAAGGAACTCTTCAAGGAGAACTACAAACCTCTGCTCAAGGAAATAAGAGGACACAAACGAAAAAACAATCCATGCTCATGGATAGGAAGAATCAATATGGAGAAAATGGCCATATTGCCCAAAGTAATTTATAGATTCAATGCTATCCCCATCAAGTTACCATTGGCTTCACAGAACTAGAAAATACTACTTTAAATTTCATATGGAACAACAACAACAACAAAAAGCTGGTACAGCCAAGAGAATCCTAAGCAAAAAAACAAAAAACAAACAAAAAAACAAAGCTGGAGGGATCACGCTACCTGACTTCAAACTATACTACAAGGATACAATAACCAAAACAGCACAGTACTTGTACCAAAACAGAGATATAGACCAATGGAACAGAACAGACCTCAGAAATAATGCCACACATCCACAGCCATCTGATCTTTGACAAACCTGACAAAAACAAGTAACGGGGAAAGATACCCTATTTAATAAATGGTGTTGGGAAAACTGCATGGCCATATGCAGAAAACTGAAACTGGACCCCTTCCTTACACCTTATACAAAAATTAACTCAAGATGGATTAGAGACTTAAATGTAAGACCTAAAACCATAAAATCCCTAGAAGAACACGTAGGCAATACCATTCAGGACATAGGCATGGGCAAAGACTTCATGACTAAAACACCAAAAGCAATGGCAACAAAAGCCAAAATTGACAAATGGGATCTAATTAAACTAAAGAGCTTCTGCACAGAAAAAGAAACTACCATCAGAGTTAACAGGCAACCTACAGAATGGGAGAAAATTTTTGCAATCTACTCATATGACAAAGGGCTAATATCCAGAATCTACAAGGAACTTAAACAAATTTACAAGAAAAAAACAACCCCATCAAAAAGTGCTTGAAGGATATTAACAGACACTTCTCAAAAGAAGACATTTATGCAGCCAACAGACACATGAAAAAAAGCTCATCATCACTGGTCATTAGAGAAATGCAAATCAAAACCACAATGAGATACCATCTCATGCCAGTTAGAATGGCAGTCATTAAAAAGTAAGGAAACAAGAGATGCTGAAGAGGATGTGGAGAAACAGGAACACCTTTACACTGTTGGTGGGAGTGTAAATTAGTTCAACCATTGTGGAAGACAGTGTGGCAATTCCTCAAGGATCTAGAACCAGAATTACCATTTAACCCAGCAATCCCCTTAATGGGTATATACCCAAAGGATTATAAATCATTCTACTATAAAGACACATGTGCATGTATGTTTACTGCAGTACTGTTCATAATAGCAAAAAACTATGATTTTTGTCCATCAATTGCCCATCAATGATAGACTGGATAAAGAAAATGTGGCGCATATACATCATGGAATACTATGCAGCCATTAAAACGGATGAGTTCATGTCCTTTGCAGGGACATGGATGAAGCTGGAAACCATCACTCTCAGTAAACTAACACAGGAACAGAAAACCAAATACTGCATGTTCTCACTCATAAGTGGGAGTTGAACAATGAGAACATACGGACACAGGGAAGGGAACATCACACACCAGAGCCTGTCAGAAGGTTGGGGATCTAGGGGAGGGATAGCATTAGGAGAAATATCTAACATAGATAATGGGTTGATGGATGCAGCAAACCACCATGGCAAGTGTATACTTATGTAACAAACCTGCACATTCTGTGCATGTATCCCAGAACTTAAAGTATAATAATAAAAACATAAAAGAACTTAACAGAAATCTCAGAACTGAAGAATTCAATGAATGAAATAAAAAATTCAATAGAGAGCTTCAACAATAGACTAGATCAAGCAGAAGAAAGAATTTCTCAACTTGAAGGCAGGTCATTTGAAAAAATTCAGTCAAATTTTAAAAATGAAGAAAGCCTATGATGACATATGGGACCTCATAAAGTGACAAAGTATTCCAATCTTGGGAGTTCCATGAGAGGAGATGGCCAAAAGCACAGTAAACCTATTTAATGAAATAATAGCTAAAAACTTCCCAAGTCTTGCCAGAGATACAGGCATCCAGACAGACGAAGTGCAGTGATTCACAAGTATATTAAACCTGGACAGGTCTTTTCCAATGCACACACAATATAGTCAAACTGTCAAAAGTCAAAGACAAAGGAAATAAATCTAAAAGCAACAAGAGAAGAGCATCAGGTCACATATAAGGAAATCCCCATCAGACTAACAGATTTGTCAGTAGAAAACTTATACGTCAGAGAAAATGGGATGACATTTTCAAAGTGCTGAAACGAAAAGAAACATACTCACAACATGAATGAATCTCAAAAATATTATGCTGAGCAAAAGCCAGTGAAAAACAAAGGACAAAAGCTGGGCACAGTGAATTGCACCTATAATCCCAGCCACTCGGGAGTCTGAGGCAGAAGGATTGCTTGAGCCCAGGTGTTCGAGTTTGCAGTGAAGTTATGATCATACTACTGCATTCCAGCAGCCTGGGCAACAGAAAGAGAGAGATACTTTGTCTCCAAGAAAAAAAAAAAAAAAAAAGAGAGAATTTCATTCATGTGAAATTCTGTAAAAAGCAAATCTAACTTACAGTCACAGAAAACAGATCCGTGTTTCCTGGAGGCGTGGGAGTTAAGGAGGGGGAGCTGTAAAGTGGCCTGAGAAAACTTTTGGGGTGATTGAATATTCCATATTTTGAATATGTTGATAGCTACATGAATATACATATTTCTAAAAACTCACTGAAATGTACTTAAAATGAATACATTTTGTTGTGTTTAAACTATCCCTCAATAAAGTGATTTTAAAATAGAAGACAGAAAATAATCCATTAAACTCCAAATTATATTTTAAAAAGTATGACGATAGAAAATAAAAACATAGGCTGGGCACGGTGGCTCATGCCTGTAATCCCAGCACTTTGGGAGGCTGAGGCAGGTGGATCATGATGTCAGGAGATCGAGACCACCCTGACTAACATGGTGAAACCCGTCTCTACTAAAAAATAAAAAAAATTTAAAAAATTAAAAAATTAGCGGGCATGATGGTGGGTGTCTGTAGTCCCAGCTACTCAAGAGGCTGAGGCAGGAGAATGGTGTGAACCCAGGAGGCAGAGCTTGCAGTGAGCTGAGTTCACGCCACTGCACTCCAGCCTGGGCGACGGAGCAAGACTCTGTCTCAAAAAAAAAAAAAAGAAAGAAAAGAAAGAAAAACATAAATTCTTATATCAAATAGGAGGAGTTACTAACAGATACCATTTCTTACATGAATATTACAATTAGAAATACATAGGTAAATGCTTCTGAAAATTTTAACATAACCACTAGAAGAATTAAATGCAAGCTATACTTCAAGGACACAAATGATACTACAAATCAGATGTGAAAAAATGCGCTAAACAAAAAATTGTTGTGGTATTTTTCCCCAGTGTGGTTTTTACTTCTATGAAGACCCAGTAACAGTTAAGCACATCTGTAACATGAAAGATTTGGATTCAACCACTTTTATATAAAGTCAACCAAAGCTCATTAATTTACCCTCATGTGATTATATAAATTATTGAGCTAATCTTGATTTGCTAGATAAATAAAATATGAAAATAAGATCTCAACAGGCAATACTTATTAATTTTTATAAGGACTTCACAAATTTATATTCTACCTGTGAAAGATTTAAAAAAAGGGAATCACTGCTCTTTATTAAGAAACAAATACAATCAAGTGGACCCGGAACTTTAGAGGGGTCGAACTCTATTCTTTAACGTGGTTTATCTCTGGCTACCTCATAAGAGCATATTTTTAATTCATATTTACAGTCTTAGATGTTGACTCATCCCTTCATTTACCTTTTTAAGAAAATATATCCTTCATGAATTATTGAGTTATTAGAGTGTTTTTATTCACTTTTTCTCTTGATATTTACAAAGACATTTCCCAGAAAATTACATTAGATTCCTGGCAAATTATTGGACTGACAAACGATGCAGGAAGATGCAAAAATATGTATCAATAACAAATTGGAAAAATTCATTATATATAATGATATCAAGGGTTAGTGAGGATGTGGGGGAAGATGAAACGATATGTATGTTGGTGGGAGTGTAAATTGGTTTGACTACTTTAAAGAGCAATTTGGGAAAGCTTTTACAGTTGAAGATGCACATACCTTACCATTCCACTATTTCACTTCTCTTTGAACAAGTTAATAATAAGGGAAATAATCCACTTAGTGAATAATAAATAAACTACAGTTTATTCAAATAATTGTTCTGTGGGATTTATGATGAATGACCCAGATCTACATGAATAAAGATGTTTTGTTTTAAAAATGTGATGCTGATTAAAATTTACATAAATGTAAAATTTTTAAATAGTATCATTTATGGATGCTACATCCATCATAAAAGTACAAAAACGTCCATGAAAATAATTCACACTGACTTTAGGATGGTGGCTACCTCCAGGGAGGAAAACTGCAGGTTGAGGATTTAGATGTATCTGTAACATTCCATGTTTTTAGAAAACAAAGTGAGAAACCAAACAAAAAAGCAAAACATTAGCATGTAATTAATCTTGGCATTTTTAACTACACAAATTTAGTATTTACTCCTCAGCTATTATTTTTCATACTTCACATTACTTTTTATTGTGGCAAAAAGTACATGAGATCAATCCTCTCAGTAAATTTTTAAATATATAGTACGGTACTGTTAACATTTTAAGTATAGTACAGTACTATAAGCATAATGTTATACAACAGAGCTATAGAACTTTTTAAACTTGCATGATGGAAATTCTATACCTTTTGAACAACAGTTTCCCAATTCCCCCTCCCCACAGCAGCCACCATTCTACTGTTTCTACGAGCTTGACTACGTTAGATTCTTCATATTGGTGAAATCATGCAATATTTGTTCTTCTGCGGCTGGCTTATTTCACTTAGCAAAATGTTGTCAAAGTTCAAGTTACAGCGTCTAACAGTATTTCCTTCCTTTTCTATGGCTGAATAACATTCCATTATATGTATATACCAAATTTTCTGAATACATTCAATCATCATTGGACATTTAGGTTGTTTCCATCTCTTGGCTATTATGAATAATGCATCAATGAAATGCAGAGTGCAAATATCTCTTCCAGATCCTGGTTTCATTTTCTTTTATTGAAAAATATCCAGAAGTGGGAATCCTGGATCATATAACATTTCTAATTCTTCTAAGGAACTTCCATACCGCTTTTCAAAACAGCTGCACCATTTTACACCCCTAGTAACAGTACACAAGGGTTCCAATTTCTCCACATCCTCACCAACATTTTTTTCTTCAAATGGCCATTCTAAGTTTTGAGATGTTACCTTGTTACAGTTTTGCATTTCTCTGTTAGTGATGTTGAGCATCACTTCACGTACCTGTTGGTCATTTGCGTGTCTTCTTTGGAGAAATATCTATTAAAGTCCTTGGCCCATTATTTAATCAGTCTTTATACGGATTTTTTCCTTGCTATTAAGTTGTAGGAGCTCCTTTTGTATTTTGATTAACCTCTTAGCAAATATGTGGTTTGAAAATACCTCCTCCCATTTTATAGGCTGCCTTTTGATTCTATCAACTCTCCTTAGCTGTGCAGAAACTTTTAAAGTTGATGCAGTCCCACTTGTCTATATTTGCTTTTGTTGCTTGTGTTTTTGGTGTTATCTCCAAGGAAGTCAACAATATTATGAAGCTTTTCCCCCTGTTTTCTGAGTGTTATACTGTCAGATCTTATGTGTTGTTAATATTTTGCCCATCTGAAATAATTTAGTTTCTCACTATACACTATTACAGAAACAAAAGTTTCCAAAAATGTACAAAACATTGAAGTTCATAAAAATAAAGCTACATTGGAGTTTATGAAAATAAACTCCAAATGGATTCAAGAGCATAATATTTTAAAAAAAACAAAAATATCAAAGTTTTTTGGAAAAATGAAGGAAAATACATAATCTTGATTTAGGAAAGACCTTTCTAAACAAGGTAATAAAACCCAGAAGTCATAATAAAAAGTATTAAATTTCAAGGTAGTTTAATTCTTCCATACAACGTAATGTTGGGAAACATCTCCCATCCTATATACTTTTCCTGAAAAGTGACTCTGACACTCTTCCCATAAAATGGAGTTATGTTCTCTCCCACTGACTCTGGGTAAGCTTGTGACTACAGTAGGTTTGTGACTTCTGAAGCTAGGTGATAAAAGGTGATATAATTTCTCTCTGGTTGTCTTGGGCCACTGTCTTCTAGAACCCAGACACCACGCTGTAAGGAGGCCCAGTTATATGGAGAGGTCCGTGTAGGTGTTCTAGAAAATAGCCCAAGCTGAGCTCCCAGCTGACAGCCAGCATCAACCATCAGGTATGTGAGTAAACAAGGCTTCTGTCGATTGCAGTTGCCAGCCATAGAATCTTCCAAGATCTTTCAGTCTTCCAGCTAAGACCTCAGACACCATGGAAGACAGAAAAGCTGCTGTGCCCGTTCTGAATGCCTGACCCACAGAAACTCTGACCATAAAAAAATGGTTGGTTGTTTATGTCACTAAGTTTGGGATTGTTATACAGCAAAAGTAACTGGAACAATCACCATAAAGAAAAACAAGTGACTGGGCTAAATTTTAGAAACGTGTTAAATAGATTAAAAAATAATACCCAGGAAATACATTAATAAAAAGTTACTAACATTCGACAAGGAAAGGTAATCTAGTCAAAAACCATAAACAAGGAATACACAAGAGAAAAAATTGGATGTTCACTTCTATTACTTTGCTACAAATTTTAAAGATTAATAGTATTCGTGTGAGAATGTGTGTAAAGAATTTTGGAAGACATTTTGGTACTTCCTAACAAAATTAAAAATATGTACATCCTCTGACTTGTCAATTTGACTTCTAGACTTTACCTATAGAAATACTAGCAAATGGGCACAAAGATTTCTGCACAAGACTGTCCTCCATAGCACTGCTACTAATAGAAAAAAAAAATCTTTATGATGTCCACCGTAGAGGAATGGTTAAATAATAGTTTATTGACATGAACTGTACAGAAAAGAAGAGGTTGGGCACGGTGGCTCATGCCTATCATCAAGCACTTTGTGAGGCCAAGGTGGGCAGATTGCTTGAGCTCAGGAGTTGCAGACCAGCCTGAGCAACAAGGCAAAATCCCGACTCTACAAAAAATATAAAAATTAGCTGGGTGTGGGAGGATGGCTTGAGCCAGGAGGTGGAAGCTGCAGTGAGCTGAGATTGTGCCACTGCACTCCAGCCTGGGTGACAGAGGCAGACCCTGTCTCAAAAAAAAAGTTACTATATGTTAATAGGGATAACCATATATCATTATATGATAGGAATATCATATAACGCATATGATCATGTGAAGAAAGGGGAGTGGAATGATGCACACCAAATTATGGCTAGTAGCTACTTTTGGGGAAGAGGGTGGGAGTGGAGATTTTGGTAACAGGAATTTTTTCCATTTTGCTCTACATGGTGATAAGTGCTATGGAGGGGGCGGGGGGAAAAGTCGGGACAAGAGATCAGGGCTGTTGTGGGAGGGTTATGTAAATTTTAAAAACTGATCAAACTACTTTTCATGTTTACATAAAGTATGAAAACATGTATCAGAATGCTACATACCATGTTTAAAACAGTGTTCACCTCTGAGGAGGAAAAAGGAGATTCTACAAGGCTTTGAATACCAAAAAGTAAGGATCACTGAAGACCCTCTTAGAAGGTTCCTATCACAGTGATTACCCAAATTACTGGAGACTTTCAAATGTAAAAAAATGCACATGAAAAGTAAATGACAAAAATTAGAGCACTTCACAGCACAGTACCGTGCACTGACTGGATCAGCATTTTCCACATTGTGGGTACTTTTCCATGATGAGAATATCAGAAATGCTTTTGAACACTGAAAAACTCTCTAAAAGCCAAACATCAAGTTAACAAGCGCAGACCATCCAAAAAACCTTGATACTGGTTACTCCTAGACACTATTTAAAATATGAACCTGTTTAACATAATGAGGATATCTGGTCTACACCTACAAAGCTTATACAAGTTATAAAACAAATTTCATTTACTTGTTGGTCCTGACTTCAGCTAGGATTACCCATCCATAGTTTCAATGTGGAACTATAAAACCTCCATCTCGAATTAGGTACTAAAACATTCAGTTATGGCCACTAGCTACTTGTGGGGAGGACAGAACATGTCTAATTTTTTAAAGTTGTAAATTTCAATACTAAGAAAGATAAATATCACCCAAACCATGCTACAATGAAACTTACTACTAAAGACACACTCAAATACATATCTACAGTAATATCTGAGTGCTTGGAATTGTATATTCCAAGTTCCTAATTTCCTCAATAGTCTGGCTTTTTAAAAAAATGCAAAACACATTGCTATTTTTATTGTGTTTGATCTTTAAACAGAGGTGCCTTCTTGTTTGGAGAAGGGGCCTAATTTGAAAATACTAGTCATCCAGAGGACATACAAAGAATGTGCTTTGACTGATACAAATATTTTTTTTAAGTTAGCTTAGATGTATTTTTTTTTTCAAGCTAACATATCCTCTATCCTTCCTCAGTACTGTTTGCTCAGCTGGATGTCCACAGGGTCCAATTTTCCTTCCAATTGCCCTTGCACGCTAATATAATTGCTGCTCATATGGGTAATTGGTCAGCCTAGAGCAGCATTTGTATGCATTTGTTCATCTACAGTATCTGGCAACTTCTCAAATGATTTTGCACTCTTATAATAGTATCACATATTTTTAGTTTTTGCCTCTTTATAACAAGGCTAAGTAGATGTGAATCTGTAAAGGATACATATTTTAAGTGTTCAAAAGGTGGAATATACAGATACAAATTCAAATTATTTTTATGCAGTGGACGTTTCTTCTCACTTATCAGAGTAAATCAATCTAGTCTCAAAAGTATGTTGCTCTGCTCTGCCTTCCCCAATTGCATTCCTCCCCAAACAGAGCCAAATTAACTAGATTAAACCACACTTTAGCTTAAAAAAAGTGACAAGCCAGTTTCACTTAACACTGATGAAACAGTAAAAACCATTAATTTTACTAAAGCTTGTTCTTGAGCACACTTTAAATATTCTGTCTGACAAAATGGAAGTACACATAAAGCACTTCAGGTGAATTCCAGAGTTTAATAGTATATTACTAAAGCAAAGCACTTATGTGACTGAGTTGCAAGCTGAACCAGCCACTTTTCTTCATGGAACACCATTTTATACTTGAAGGAATGACTGACAAACCGCAGTTTTTCAGAGTTGGGTATTTGGCAAGCATCTTCTCAAAAATAAGTGAAGGTAACCTGTCACTTCAAGGACAACTACTGACAGTATGTGGTTGCCAATGACAAAATTCAAACTTTCACGTGAAAATCAGAATTCTGAAAAATGTAACCTGTCACCATAAATTTAACTGCTTCCCAATACTTACTTTTCTGACAAGGTCAGTGGTAATATTCATCAATTTAATTTTATTTTGTTTGGCTAAAAGCAATACTTCTGACAAGACCAGTGGTAATATTAATGAATTTAATTTTGTATGGCTAAAAGAACTTTCCAAAGTGAAAAAGAGACCAGTGGATTTTAAGAATATGAAAAGTTCCTTGGTATTGTTTCTGACTCCACATTGCAACTAACTAAACTTTAAGACACCATCACTTGAGTATTTGTGTAGCACCAGAGAATATCCAGTTACTTGAAAAGATAAGAATACCCCTCCTTTTACCAACTACGTTACCTGCACAAGATCAGACTTCTCCAGATACTTCTAACAAAATAACAATTCAATTGGTCTAATGCAGCAGCAGTATGAGACCCAACTTTCTTCTATGAAGGCAGATATGAGAGCTTTGCAGAAACATAAAATCATGGGTCTCTAAATAAAAACGTTATTTATGTTAACACGCAATGAGTTTATGTTTAAATGAATTAGCAACTATTTAAATTTTTTCCCATTTTGTTTCAAATTCTCATAGATCCTAATCAGTTTTATTTTCTATTACAATAAATACTGATAAACATAACTTACATGAGCAAAAATTATTTGGGGCCTGCAGTAATTTTTATGAATGTAATGGAGTCTTGAGACCAAAAAGTTTGAGAACAGTTGTAACTTATCACTAAGAAAACATTATTATAAATGCTAGCTAGAATCAAAACAAAGGAAATTGCAAAAGAAACAAGATTAAAGATTTATAATCCTTAAGTTTGTCAGAAGGCAGACTTTCTGACAAATCTGCTTTGACTTACCAATAGAGCAAAATTTATAGTTTTATTTGGCAAATCTATCAAATAATTTATCTACTAATCCAGGATATTTTTCAAAATTACTTTTCTGGTAATAAAAATTTTTTAAAGAATTTTAAAAATAAAGTTAAACCTCTGTCTTTCAATCTCAGGGCAGTTTCTACTAACTCACTGTTTGTAAGACCTACTGATTGATTTGTCTTTTCAGAGCTGATGATTTTTTTTAGCCAACTCATGTTTACTGGCTTTGTGACTTCTTACAAGAAAAGTAATTAGTTTAGGCTTAAGAACATTTGTCAACAAAAAACTAAGTACTCTTAGAATGTAACTTCTTAAGAGCAAAGTCTTTAATTCAATATTGCCAGATCTAAAACAGTGCCTAGATGTAAACTTAAACTTTCTGCATTTTATTGTATGTAAATTATTCCCCTCAAGAAAAAATACTTCTATAAAATAGTGTCTGCCACAATAAATGTTAAATAAATTGGGTGACTGAATCCAGCCATCTGGGTCATCCCTAAGATAAATATGCCTAACTAGAAATATTGCATTTGTCAATTTCAACCCTAGTATGTACACCTAGTTCTTTTTGAACAGTTAATGAATTTTGTGATTATGGTAGAACAATATCCTAAGACTAGTAATCATGAATAATTATCCACATTGTATAAAATGTTTTAAAGTGACCTATTACATTGGTAGTGCTGAAATCTAGAATTTGGGTTAATTTTCATAAGTAAAAAAGGTAAGATGAGAAAAACAGTCCTAGGTTTTTAAAAAATATTTATTTAAAAATAAGATTTAAAAAAATACAGTACATAATACATTTTGAGAAGTAAAAATTCCACAATTTAAATTAAAAACAATCTGCAAAGAAAATAGAAATATTACGTGAATAAAACTAAATCACTACAATAAATTAAAAACAACAACATTGTTCTTAAGGTAGACACATGGTTTGATTTTCATATTAAGAACCAGTGTAGACTTTTCATCTAAACAAATACATATCAGCTGCATGGTTCCCACTTGTCATTTTCACCCATTTTACTCCCTCAATCTATTCTTATATCCCTCAACCACTATTTTCCCAATTACCATCAGCACGAGAAATGTTGGTGAAGATTTTCTTTAAATTCTCTTAGGGGAAAGACAAGGTAAAAATAAAAGACAATGCAAGGAAAAGAGCACTCAGATCTATACATATTATGCACTGAATAATAAAATGCTCGACAAATTTAAAAACAGGATCTTCCGATGGCACTTGGAACATACTACTATCAAAATAAAAGCATTTTAGGGATATAATACTAGACAGAACTTGGGGTTCACACACAATTTTAGGAGCCTCAAAAATAACACAGATTTTGGCTCTTCATTAAACTTGCCAGCCAGATCACACACAAAAAACACTAATTCCAGGGACACAAAGTGAGCTCATACAGCATGATCCATGTGTGCTCTGTCCTTCCAAGAGCCTATCTTTGTCTAATTTTTTTTCTTTAAAATGTTCATCTCTGGGAGACAGTGAATAGTGGTGAATTCTCTACTACTCAGTAACTTGAAAAAGTACTGCATTCAGCCACCTGCATTTAAACCATGCATAAACAAGCCAAATTACTCAGAATCAATATAGTGGCAACATAATCTAGGGAATATTGTTGGCAGATTAGAGAGAGACAATGTTGCTTCATCTCATTAGGCTTTCAAACAAATTTTGCTTTCACCTCTAATGATTACGTTCACCTAGATATCTACATATCGTTCAAATGATCTGAAGCCACATTTCACATAAACTTCAGACTTGATTCTTTTTTTCCATTCAGAATTCACTGCAAAACCATATACTGTATCTACATTCAAGGAGAGGTTGATTTTAGCTAACAATAATACAAAATATTTTCGAATGTGATTGTCTGCTTTTCCAATACACACACTGTCACCTTCTTGAGAGAATGATTAACCATTTTAGCTGCAGTTGTAAGGACACTGAGTGTTTTGAGAGTTTTAAAGGGAAAAATTTGGAACCAAAATAGTATACACAGCAGTATTACATTTGGACAATTACATTTGAAAGGTGTTTTAAATTACGAGTACACTTAAAGGGTGTTTTTCTTCATTTTTGTAAAACGAACTACTAAGCAAAATTAGTTTTAAAAATAATCTTACTCTAACTTTCTATGTAAAGTGAGCAATCATATCCAGACTTTTTTTTTTCATTAAGTTCAATTTTCTGTTATCAGTTTTGCTTAAATCAAGGTACATATGCATTTCCTCTTGGGAAAGCATCTCTCTCTCTCTGTCTCTCCGTATCTCTCTCTATATATATCTACACACACATATGTACACATACATATATTTTAAAGGTGGTCTTTTATCTTTGTTTGCAAAGTAGACAAATGGCAATATTATTCTTTAAAGCCACTAAAGATTACACACACACACACACATACACGCTGAATTCTTGATTTGTAATGAGAATGAACCCTTAACTCTTCATTTTAGTATTTTGTTTCAGTGTTCATTAAAGTGCCCAATAAGCTATATAGTTCATTTATATAAATTAAATATTAGAGTTCTTACTTTTTTATTCATTGTTGCAGAAATAAAACAACTTGTGAAAAGTGCTTCAATTATCTTTTGTAATTTCAGCCTATCAAACTACCTTTTAAAGTAGCCAAGCTATATTAAAATACAAAATTAAAATCCACACATGCCTAACTAAAAAACAGTCCAAGTGAGAAACATTTAAAATCCATTAAATTGCCACAGCGGCATGCAAAAAATAAGATCCGTTAATCAAACTGTTCTTAGTAACATTAAATTCTACTTTATAAACACACAATGATGTGAGAAGAAAACTCAGTCAACCCAAAAGAAAATTAACTCTTTGGTACAGGAATTAAAAATGTCACTCAATGCTAAAGTGAATAGCACCAGGATGTTTTACAGTTGTTGAGGTTATAAAACACTAACTTCAGGCACCAGTAGGTTAAAATATCATCCAATGCATACTGGCAAGAATATATAGCTTGCAATACGCAGATAAGCTTTCCCTTTAGTTAACAGCCTGCAAAATAAACCCTGTGTTTAGTCAAACAGGCAGGCGAAGCCACAAAAAAGCCCACAACTTTTGTTAAGCTATTTTGTCCACATCTTTGTTTATATATAAAGCTATCAATACCAAAAAAACCAGTGTTGAACTGTTATAAGCACGACATTACATGTTACAGATATTCAAAATACCAATACAAATGGAGACCTTCAGGGTATCAAGAACTCCAAAATATCCCAAATGTTAAAGTGAAAGCCACCCTTATATATTGTTTATTTTTCCTCTGGTGACAAAATTTTCTATATACTCAGTATCTTTTCTTTGCAGTAAAGATTTCCAGAAAAGGTACCAGTTTTTTCAAACTTTGGGCAAACTGTTCATTTCTCCTCTGCATTAAATAGCTGTGTTTTCCACATTATTTTTAACACTTCACGTTACCATACTCTACACAATTATAATATTTAAAACTAAAATATTTATTAAAGGCATCTGACGAACTGAAGAGAAACATTAATATAAATTCCTTAAGTTAAATAATTCAAACTAAATGTTTATATGCACTAACAACTCCTCCAATAAAAATGGTATAAATAAGAGATAAGGCTAAATGATTATAGCAAAGAGATTTTCTGATGTCAGAAACTGGCTCCAGTCAACTCTGTTGCTGAGATGCTGATTATTCATGCCCCATCTAGTCTTCTCTCCATCTTAGTAAGTTTTTGGATACTCACTACTCATTTGTACCTATTCTCTAGGATGGACAAGGCAAAAAGAACATAATAATAGTAAAAAACTGTAATGATAATGGAAAATACCAGTAATATCAATGACTTTTAAAATACCATTGTTATTTCTGTTTCAAACTAGCAGGCAGTATTGCAACATCTGAAAAACTGACAAAGATGTAGTAAGTTTTGTTGTTAAAAACTGCACAATGATAATAAAAGAAATCAGAGAAAAGCCACTTTCCTGAAGTTAAACCATCATCACCTCAAAAGCAGCAGAAATGCTAAATACCGATTAATACACAGAATTACAACATTGGTTCAAAACAGTTCAAGCAAGTTGGTTCTAATACTTTCTCACATTGTACTGTGGAATATTCTAGAATTCAACTGAGAATGACTAAATATAGAGCATAATGAAATTTGTGATTTATAGATAAATTCAGAGGATGATTTCTAGAGTAAAAGTTAACAAACTTGGGCATTAAATAACACATTCATTAATTATACAGTTAATACTAGCAAGTAGAACACATTAAATGTACATGGCTTATTTGCTACACTTACCAATACTTATGTTTTTTCAAAGCAGTAGCAGAGTTGTGTGAAAATCTAATATTTGTATCTATTAGCAAACTACTCAATGTTTATATGTGTGAATTTTATCAAATAAATTCTAGATATATCTATGTATATTAGAGGTCATGTCAGAAACTTATTTAATAAAGTAACTATAGGTTATTAAACTCGATAAACTTGAGCTAATCTACTGACACAGGAAGCGCAAGAGAAGCAGAGACTAGAGAAAAGTCCAGAGAGAGACTAGCAGCTCTGTTAATTAATATTAATGGCATATTAAACCAGAGCTTGATACATCGTGATTTTATAGCAATACATGTGAAAACACTCAAACTGCCCCAAGAACTAACACACAGAAAATTGTGTGCCATAATCTAAATCAATTCACACTTCCTGGTTTGAAATGTTGTCCTAACTGAAGTCTTTATGATTAGCATTCAGAATTAATACACCCTTTGGAGCAAAACATATCACCAACTAGTTACTTGTATGGAAGTGACTTGAACGTCTAACAAAGAATAGTTATCATTAGCCATCATACTTAGAGAAAAATGCCTCTATGCATTGGCAAAAATACAATGATGTTAATTCTGACAGACGTTTTAACTCAGCTGTTACAGTGAGCACTATGTATTATGTTCTCTTTCATTATTAAAAATAAACTATGTTTTTTTCTGAAAAAGAGTTAATATGTTAACTACAATTTAAAATAGCTATTTCTAATGTTAAGCACAAATATTTTTAATACAACTCTTAAGCAAAATAGTATTTTTATTATAAAGAAACATCAGCTAACTTGATATTTTTAACCTATAAGTCTGGGTTACAAAGTACCAATTGCTCTATAACTGAATGCCTACTGCTTGAGGGGTCCTGAACTCAGTTCATCTTTGCCTACAATCTTAAGCCTACATGAAGCCCATAAACATTTTTGTTTGAAGAAAACAACAGTGACAAATATGATTGTTAAGGAAGTGTAACTTACAGTATCTAGGTAAAAACCTTTCATTTCCAGAAGGCCGACAAATGACTTTACTGATGTAAAAACATCCTTTAACATACATTTTGCTTAAAATCAAATAGAACGTTTATAAAGAAATACTTCAGTCCAACATACATATTACATCAGTAATCTTACTGCTCACGATTATTTTCTAATGCCCAACACCTTTAGTTGTTTTCATAGTTATCCAGAATACATAATAAATTGGCTACTAAAACTATAGATATAACTCTGGGAAAGGTAAAAAAAAAAAAAAAAAAAGAACAAAGAAAAGAAAAGGAAAAGTATACAAAGAATCATTAATCTCTTAGTTATTTAAGGCATAAGTCAGTAAAAAAAATCATTTCAAAACTGAGTAAAATAAACTAAATGTAGTTTTTTAGATATTCATTAATAACAGTAAATGCTTGGTTGTCTTTGTAGCTACAATACATTTCTATGTTTTGTAATAAATTGGTCATTTTAAAGTAACAGCTTTTCCAATTCTAAGGAATTACTCTGCCAAAGTAAGGTTTAAAATAAAATACATAAAATAGCTTAGTTTATCCTAATCTAATATAAATTTGTGATTGACAGCAAGAATATAATGGGAACGAACACAAACGAAGCAAAGCAGTCATCACATTCTACGAACTAGAAATAACATCATAAAAACATGTTCATTTTCATAAAATTTTACATTTTTGTACATATACTCCTAAGTTTATACTTTTGATATGTTCAGAATGTGGCTATACTATTTACTTATGGGGCAGTAAATCTTTAGAGCCAGTATAATTACATCAATTAGCCAAAAGAGGGCGCAGAAAGAACACCAGTAGATATGCTTAGGAAACTGACAGTTGGTTTTTCTCTAGTGTAGTCTAACAAGAATTAACAATACCCACAGGAGGGTTAGGTATGCTAACTGGGGAATACTGAAAGTCACAGTGTAAGTATATATAGACATACTTTAATATACATTCTTATGTAAATATACTGATAGCATTTCTGCCATTCAAATAAAATAAGCATATGTTTTTCTAGTGTATTAGTGTGTAGTCCAATAATTTAAGGGAACTGACTACAGAGTGATCAGGCAGGAAAGGTAAAGAGGAAGAAGGAAAAGAATATGTCCTAGAAGTGGTAAATCTAGGAAAAACAAGAACACAAATCATCACAGTGGGAAAGAGACCCCGCCCAATACCTTTCAGTGTACCTACTGCTACTACAGGAAGTATAAATCAGCTACAAAGTTCTTTAGGGGATCTTCACTTGGTTCTGCTGTTTTCTCAAGGTCCTTATTTGAAAGGAATGTATACAATATAAGGCATTCAACTGATATCTACCTACATTATCTATATATTACTTCCTTATAAAAGTTCTGTCACCAGGCCAAATGGTGGCCAAATAGCTTGCACAAATTCCAACCCATTTGCCTGACAGTAACATTCTAATTTTGTGTTTCACTAAGCTTTATAAATATATTTCTTCTATTTAATTTACTACGTCTCTTTTCAGTACCAATAAATACGTTCGTCTGCCACTTCAGAGTTTGTAAGTAATAAAGTATTCCAATTAGAACATGAAAAACATGATATTGACATCTCTGAGAAGTACTCTATTATTTCAGAATATGCTACAAGATATTTACAATTTCTGAAAGAACTAACCACAGTATAGCCAACTGGCTAACAATGGTAACCTTCTGTTTAATTATTTCCCAGGTATTGTTCCTTACTTTCAAAATTAACTAAAAGAAAATATTAGCATGGTTCATGAACAGTAGACTTTTTCAATCTTCTCTTCAAGGGAAAGACTGTGAGTACATAAATTTTTTAAAAACATATATGAGTTTTGCAGTATTCTAATGGAAAAAAATTAAAAGCTGAGTTTTCAAAGCATGCTAAATGTCTTTTCATACAAATGTTCTATGCCTTGCGAGAGAACATCACTATTAGTAATTTACATTTGTATAAGGTTAATGATAAACACAGATCATTGTATTTTCTTATTTTAGGGTCACTTCCTAACACTAGCTACTAGTAAAAGGTCTCTCAATGCAAATTAGAGCCGGCCAATTAAAATTTAATTTGAATTTAGGGATTATTAAAGGTAAACAAAGTTAGTGACTTTTTTCAGTAGTAGCTTCCTATAAATAAAATTTCTATATGAGTTGGCCAATATATATAAACCTTCAATGTGAAATTTTACATCTACTAGTACATAAATAAAAGTAAAAAGTATAATCTTTTCAAAAGCACAATATTCCTCTTTATACTGTACATTACATATTATCTAGTTATACCAGTATTTTAAAAACATATGCATTCTAATATAACTGCACTAGAAAAGGTAATTGTGAAGTTATTGCAAATTCTCTCCCCTTTTTGCTCATTAAAATCTTAGGGTAAAATAGGAATACATGCCCACCGATCAGGAGTTCTCCTGGGAGCAAATATTTCAATCACAATCAATAATTACAACAGTAATGGTGAAAACTGAAAAATTATTGTGAAAAAATTTTTAACATTTCCTTTATAGTAAGGTAGGTAGTTGGTGTTTTACTTCAGTGGTCCTTTAATGTTGGTTTTGGTGAAGAAAAAAGAAGAAAATATAAGAAAGCCACTCCTAAGAAACCAATGCCTGTTTTTTGTTGCTGCTGTTCACTCCTATTGCTGCTGCATTTTTAAAAATGTTGCAGCACATTTAAAAGGAAAGGTTATTTTAAATTGGATTTGAAAAATAAAATTTACCTATATTATAAGAAGGTGTATCAACTTTTGTAAAACCTGAATAATTAAACTTAGATTTGGTTACTGTTTAAAAGTGAAAATTTTAAAAAAAAATCTGAAATTTACCATAAATTAGAATCTGTAACACTGTCAGTACTAAAAGAAATTATGTACAATTATTTCATCCTAATCACTGCCTTTTGAGTTTAATAACAAAAGCATTTAAATAAATCCCTGTGGAAAGCTAATTTGAAAGTAAACATGCTTTAAAACTTAAATATAGATCTCGTATTAGTCCCACAACAGGATCAAGATCACTATTAACATAAAGCCTGGGGCACATTATGATGCCTAAGATTGGTGGGTGGATTTTAATTGACTTGAAGACTGTCATAGTTCTATTATCATAAAACCTGTAACGCATTTCCAGCATGGAGGACCCATCTGTGCCCACCATCCATCTGTTTAGACATGATTGGCAAAGTGGTAGGGAACTCGCAGTGGTTGCCTCTGCCTGAAAGGAATGAACCACAGGATCTTCCAACGAGTGCCAAAAACTTCTGAGAAGGTCTGCTGCCATGGCTTTCGGGGCCTCGATCTACAGAAGACAGCATTATTAGTGAAAGACAGCACTCCCATGGTGCACTTCAGTCAGCTAAAACAATACAGGTTGGCTGGGGATCCATTACTGGACTCTGATGAATTGTGTCCCAGCATCATAAATACAGCTTTTCTTTCATTATGGCATGCAGCTGAGTTTTAACTCTGGATAGCAGATATTGTATCTGTGTCGTCAATCAACCGAGCACAACTTTTGAAGCAGAGGAAAATCTCAGGATTAACAGAATGTGTGTCAACAACACAGTAGCAAATCTCTTTTGATGTACTTTCAGGACAAATAATTTAACTTACTTTAGTTAGACAAGGCACAAGAATGATCAGCACTTTAGTGTGAAAACTATCATGGCTGGAAAACCCCTACTGTAAGACTGGGGTAGGCTTGTCTAGCACAGGCCTCAGACAAGGCACCAAAAAAAGCCATCATTATATTATCTTTCTACTACATGCACATATTTCTCAAATATGTCCAGTTCTTTCCATTTTTAAATAATACTATATACTTCAGTTTTATACTTACATATCTTCACAACAGTTTGACATCTTTTCAATAGATGTTGTATCCTATTAAAAATAAAAAATTATATTCAGATGTAACAAAGTCATTAAGTCTTTATTCTGTATCCATTCTATGATGTTTTTAATCTTATTCCAAGAATATTCTAAAGATTTAAACAGTTTATATACATGAGTATTATGAATTTTAAATGATCTTTCATACATTGCTGGAATCCCCTTGGAAAACCAAAATCAACATTATATTATGCAAAAAAAAACCTATTTAAATACAAAAACCTCACAAAAATTGTGAGAGTATCACTTCATTAAAATATAACCTTTTATTACACTTGCTTTCTTGATGATTCCTCTGAAAGTCTACAATCTACTTTCAATTTAACTGTTAGTGAATATGCATTAAAAAATAAATAGTAAAATGACATATGAAATAAACTAATGAACAGAAAACTGCCTAAGAGAGTGCTACTGGTTCTAGGTTTCTGTAAACAACAACAAAATTCAACAAGGCAATCTATGAATTTGCCATATTACAACATCTATTATTCTGAAAACTAAACTGACCAGAGTTCTTTTTTAGCAGAAAAATACCTTTTTCATAATATAATTCCCTAATTGTATGCTTTCTATAAGGCTCTAACACAAATATGTGTAAAAAAAAAAAAAAAAAAAAGAAAAAAAATTCAACAAACAGAAGATCGCTTCTAGAAATGCTGGTTTAATTTGTGTTATCAGAAGACTTATCATTAGACTGGTAAATTGTTATAAGTAATAGCCAAATAATCAAAATACAAATTACACAATCTTATTTTTAGGTATTTATTTGTATTTTAAATATACTTTGAAACAGTGCAAAAGAGTACATTCATTCAAATACACCAAAAGCTGGAGAAGTTTTCCTCTTTTTATCCCTTACTTTACCTTAACACTTTGTTTACACATAAGTAGACTTATTAAGCAGTACGATTCATGCGAACACTTGTGGCTACAAGTAAAATCCCAAGAACTTATTTGGCTGTAAAACTTTTCCAATGATGCTAATAAACAGCACTTTCACTCAAAAACAACTCTTTAGAGATGTTAAATAAATAGCTCATAATATTAAATTCTCATTATGAATAGTTGCATAACTACAGTTAGCCTATATAAGAGAAAATTGATCTACTTTTAAGATAACTAATAACCAATAACAGAGTTTCATTTACAGACTTTCCAGGAATTTTTTTAAAGTTATAGATTAGCTACATATTCTATATTCATTAGTTTTCCTATGAAGCTTTGTAATTCAAGGTATCCAGTGACAATTCTATTAATAATTAACCTTTCTCAGCTCTGTTGTAATTTCCTCAAAATGTCTTACTTTATGAAAACACAGTCTACAAACATATGAGAACACTGATTAGGGTCTCAGAGGAAATTTGGGCTTCAGGTTCCACATTTGTAAAGGAAGTAAGTGAAGTCATTTTAATTGTTTCTTAGAGTTTTGATAGTGACACATTGTTCCAAAGCAATTAAAACAGCTTGTGCAAAAGTACAAAGAAAAAGATGACATAGAAGTCAAAGAGAAAGATGAAATAGAATAGCTATTAGGAAACGTATATGAATGGCCTAAGATCACAGATGTGGACAACACTTAAAAACTATAAAGTATTCCATGGTGTATAAGGCAAATGCAAGGTCAGACTACTCTCACCAGCTAAGATTAAGGGCAATTTTTACTATGCAGAAATTACAACTTGCTTAAAATCCTAAGGGATTTATTGGTGGCATTAAAAAAATCTACTTTAAAGATTTCAGATTTAGATTTCATACAGAAAAAGCTTTTATTTTCAAGTGTTTTTGATACCTTTCTTGAATCTGTTTTGGGAAATAACTAGAATACTATCTATCAAATCATCATAAGCATGGTTATTCGGTTATTCTTTCAAACAATGTGATGTTTACCATTACTTTATGAGTAGGATTTGTGAGGTTGGCCAAAATAGGCTATTTTTTTCCTCTAGAAATGGCAAATGCTCATCTCTCTGTAATTCTGCTATCCAGAACACTGTTATAAGTACAATTTGTATTTTGGTAACCAAACATGTCATCAAGTTTTTGCACTGGTGCTTACATATAACATACCCAGAGCAATACAAATTAGGCTATCACATTCACTAGCAGGACAGAAACAGCAAACTAGAAGAGGACAGGAGTTACTACTATCAAGAATACGAAAAACCACAAGTTATCCTCAAGTGTCAAATTAAGTTTAATATACTTTTGGACTAAAAAAACACTAAAATAATTAAAATATTTTGATGTAGATAACTTCATTCGATACTAAAGACTCAACACAGTGCTCATCATGAAAGGACTAATAAGATAACTATTATGCTCAAGGAGTTTAAATACAAAGTATAAGTTCTTGGTTATATGTAAAACTCAGCTATCCAAAGAAATTCATTTGTCCAGGAATGATAACAAACAAGTTTTTACTATGTGTTGTCTATAAGAACACTTTTATTTATAAATATTTACACCTTGATTACAGTCTAATGATCAAAATATCTAAGACTTTCCTCAGTCTACATGACCAAGATATATGAGAATGATGTACTATTTTAAAAGCTGGACGTCCTTAAAAATAATGAAATAGAAACAGCAAGACATACAGAAATATAGGCCCTACCTATTTTATCTAATATTTTATCTTCTGATGGGTGGTCTTACCTAAGAAATTATTTTTCAGGCCTAGTCTAAAAAGTTATGTTGACTATTGAAACTGCATCCTAAGTAGTAAAATTATACCTGGAATAGGGGGGGGAAGTTCCTAAGAGAAAGGGAGAAAGTGGTATCTCTTGGCTTGATGTTAGGAAAATGAGAGGTTGCAAGGGGGGCGGGATAAAGAGCAAGAATTTATCACCAGAGGTTTCCTGGTTAACAGACCTGAGAACCCAGTCCTCTCGGCATAGAGCGCTTGATGATACAATCCATCCAACTAACTCATCCTGTTTTGAGTTCATTCTCACCAAGCAACACTTTGCCACATATGTTGTCATACAGGAGAAAGAATGTGCTGAAGAGTCCTTTGGCACACCTGACAATCGCACATAAAGGAACAAACAATCTGTTATATGACTATCTCTTTTGAGTCTGGAAGTAAGAGCCATTGCCTCTGGACCTGTTTAACCCTGCAAACAATTTCAAAATGGAGTTTCTAGATCTGCCAAACTGCAGACCTGAGGAAAGTAAAACAATTATTTTTGTTAGACTCCTTGAAAACAGTTCAATCTAACTTCAGTTATCCCCTGCATTCTTTATTATTATAGATCTCGTTGATGCTTCTAAGTCTGCTACACATAGTCACCTAATGACTCTACAGTGATTTAATCTAGAGTTTAAAACACTGTTCTATACACAAAATCAACTCAAAATGGATCAAAAACTTCAATTAAGACCTGATCCTATGAAACTACTGGGAGAAAACATGGAGGAAATGCTTTATGACATTGCCTGGATAAAGATTTTTTAGGTAAGACATAAAAAACAAAGGCAACAAAAACAAAAATAGAGAAATGAGATTACATCAAACAAAAAAGCTCTGCGCAGCAAAGGAAACAACACAGTGAGTGGCTGGGTGTGGTGGCTCATGCCTGTAATTACAGGATTTTGGGAGGCAGAGGCAGGTGGATTGCTTGAGGCCAGGAGTTCAAGACCAGCACAGCCAATATAGTGAGGCCCTGTCTCTACAAAAACAAAAGAAAGACCTTTAAAAAAATAGAAGGTATGGCATGGTGGCATGTGCCTGTAGTCCTCGCTACTCAGGGGACTTAGGTGGGAGGTTTGCTTGAGCCCAGAAGTTCAAGGCTGCAGTGAGCTATGATCATGCCACTGCACTCCAGCTTAGGTGATAGAGTGAAATCCCATCTCTTAAAAAAAAAATACATTGAAGAAACAACCTAAAGAATGGAAGAAAATCTCTGCAACTATACATCTGACAAGGGGGTAATACACAGAATACATAAGGAACACAAACAACTCAACAGAAAAATAAAAGAGAGAGAAAAGAAAAAAAATCTGATTCTAAAATAGAGAAAAGATTATACAAATGACCAATAGGTATATGAGGAAATGTTCAACACCACTGGTCATCAGAGAAACGTAAATTAAAAACCACAATGGGAAATCATGTCATCCCAGCTAGAATTATCCCAGGGTATTATCAAAAAATACAAAAGGTAAATGTTGGCAAGGATGTGGAGAAAAGGGAACCCTTACACAGCCTGGGGAAGAAACCTTACTCCTGTTGGGGAAAATGTAAATCCATACAGCCATTATAAAAAAACAGTATGGAGGCACCTCAAAAAGTTAAAAATAAAACTTCTGTATGATCCAGCAATCACAGCACTGGGTACACAGTCAGCCCTCCATATTTGTTGGTTCTGTAGCTGTGATTCAATCAACCATGGATCAAAAATATTTTAAGAAAAACTGTTTTTAAAAATTTAAAAAAATACAGATAAAAATAATATAGTTTAACAACTATTTACACAGTATTTACACTGTATTGGGTATTATAAATAATCTAGAGGTGATTTATAGTATAAGGGAAGATGTCCATAGGTTATAAGCAAATACTATACCATTTTACAAAAGGAACAGGAGCATCAGTGGATTCCGATATCCCTGCGGGGTCCAGAAATCAATCCCCTATGGAGAGTGAGGGACAACTGTATATTCAAAGGAATAAAATCAGTATGTCAAACTCCCATGCTTATTGCAGCACTCTTCACAATAGCCAAGATATGGAATCAACCTGTGTCTAACAGCAGATGAATAAAGTAAATATGGTATATATACACACTGGAATACTAATCAGTCATAAAAAAGAATGAAGTATGATCATTTGCGATCACATGGATAAATGAAATAAGTCAGTTACAGAAAGACAAATACTGACTGTTCTCACTCATATGTAGAATCTTTAAAAAGTTGATCTCATAGAATTATGAATAGAACAGTAGTTAGCAGAGACTGGGGAGGGTAGAAAGAAGGTAAGGATGGGGAAGAGGATGGTCAATGAGTACAAAGTTACAATTAGAAAGGAGTAACAAATTGTGGTGTTCTATTGCACAGCAGTGTGATTACAGTCAATGAGAAGGTACTGTTTATCTCAGAATAGCTTGAATATAGGATTTCGGATGTTCTCACCAAAAATAAATCATAAATGTTTGAAGTGATGGATAAGTTCATTACTGATTTGATCATTACATTATGTATAAAAATATTGAAACATCACATTGTACCCTGTAAATATGTACAATTATTATATATCAATTAAAAATAAAAAAATTGAAAACACTACTCAGGCAAGTGTTTCACAATTCGAGATTTGCCTGCTTTATCTATTACTAATTTATATTAATTCTAAGAAAGACTTTCATTTCACTTCTTAGCACCTCTGATTAGTTATGAACAGTAGCTCATTTAACTTTAAATTTTTCCATAGCACTTAATTAGCAGCACATATTGTACAAAATGGTCAACTTAATATAAATTTGCGGCACTAAACTAACTGGACATGAAGAAATAGCATGATTTCTTCTTTTTAGTTTTGTTTTCAATCAAAAGAGGGAAATGTTCTGTTAATCTCAGCTCTCTCTGTCTTCCTTTTAAGTCAGAACTACTTTCCTCACTTCAAATGAATGGTTCTTTAAGCACCCATTTTCAACAAAAGACCAGCTATGTCTTTTATTAGGGATCTGAAGTTCACATAAACATCTAATCAATCATAGAACAAAAGTGAGAAGGCAACAGATCTTATATTTATAGACACTGAAAATCTCTTTCCAAAATAATCCCCCCACTTCTCTTAATCACGCCACTTTCTGACTATACAACCTAAAGAAAATTGCTAAAACTCCATACCTCCACTTCCAAATAATAACGCTTACCTCATAGGTTTTTGCGGGGATTAAATGAGTTAATAATGTCAAAACTCCTTAAACTCCTCAATAAATGGCAGTCTTAGATTTTAGTGATATTGCCTACTACCTACTTTCTGAGACAGCTTGGAAATAAATACCTCAATTACCTCAAAATGTAACTTTTCAACATTATGTTTAAACACACAAACAAGTGGTTTTATAATGAAAAATAAAACAATAGGGACTACAAGAGACTACACATATAAAATCCTATGCCCTCTAAGAGCTTGTAATCCAGTTGAAAAAACAAGTCCTAAACACGTAAACCATGATGCATTTATTCATTTATTCATCTATCAAAAATTTACTAAGTATCTATTATGACACAGTCCTTAGCATCATGGAACTTACAATCTAGTAAAAGTAGTCAAGTATACAAGAAATAATTATATAGGAATATAGAGAGAAAGCCAGCGAGGATGATTATACACAATAATGTTTTGTATAAATAAGTCTTACACTAATTAGAATATTTGGAACAGCTGAAAAACTATGTTTATAATCAAAACTCAAATTTAAGTACTCTTACACTTTTAACACCAAAATTATACTTTGATAAGATTTTTGGTTATTAGTAGAAATAAGATGGGTACTTAATATGCCCCTTTGGCTGAGATTCAGGGAATAACGTATCAATAAAATGTACATAAATTATTGTGCTGAAATACCATAAGCAAACCATAAATATAAGATTCACTGCTTTCTGCAATCCTATGTTTTAATGTCAGATTGAATATCTGTGTGGATTTAAATCATGAAATATAAAATGAATGTCTAGGAAAAATGGTTAGTAAAAGGAAAACCCATAAATGTTTAGTTTTCTTACCAACATTTTTTAAGCATCTATTTAATCACTCAAGCAATTAGTAGTGATTTAAGAACATACAAATTATAGAAAAAGATTTGTTTTTAATTACTTTTATCAAAAATACTTCAAAGCAGTTTACTACACTGAGCAAAGAGAAATTATGCAATATAAATATGCTTTTACATAGGAACATGTGTATGGTAAAGAGTAATCCAATTCCACACATCACAATTATCAAAATAATTTTGATAATTCTTTTTTAGAAACAGTATTTCATGTAAGTATGAAATGTAACTTGGTATTTAAACAAATGCCCTTGGCAAGGGGGAAGCTACTTTTTAATAAACTTATCATATACAAAATTCTAAAAAATATTACACCCAATTTTACTGTATGACATTAAAAGCATATTTAAAAAGAAGGGACATTTTAAATTTTAATTAACTTTCTGGATTTTAAAAAAGCTATAAAATCTTTCATATAATATTACAATTACTATATTAGAAATACATTTATTTTGTTTTTATCAAGCAAAAATTCAGAGGAAAACAAAAATGGTATACAGAGCTTCCTTTATAGAAGTATAAGTGAGCTGGGGTCAATATAATTAGCACTGATGTTCATGTCTGCAATGCTGACCTGGAGTTGGGCAGATCAAACATAATTGTTATAAAGAGTTTACTGAATGCTGTTAATTCAAAACAACTTGGCAGAATACTAGGCAAAATTTATAGGGATTAATAATTTCAGGACTACATTTCTGTGTATAGATTAAAAGGCAAGTAAATCAACTAATTGATTAGTAAAATGATGTTTAGTAGTCTCCTTTAAACTGATTTAACATTTTGAACATAAGATACTTTTCATTGAGTAAGATAACCACGTTAAAATGGTCACCCCTGCATTTATGATTTCTCCTGTAGTTACCTAAGTAAATATTAACTTTATGAGTTAAATATGAGCCAGTATTTTTGGGAGAAAATATTTTCTTCTTAATTTGAAAAGCTTTGATTTAAGCTATCTTCAGCAATTCAAATAGACTCCAACAATAGTACCTGTGAAACCAAATGCAAAAATCACTATATTTTTGTTTGAGAATTTACTCTTTTTCAAAATTGCAACTAAATACATCTGTCTCACCCTACCCCCAACCTCACCACAACTGAGAAAATCTCCAGAGACATCATCAAAAGCTTACACTATTATATAAACTTCACAGAGCCCAGAAAACAAAAATGCTTGTATATAAAATTTAGATAAACTGTCAGAGCAGTGTCATGGTACACAATAGCTCACTGTCAGAACCTCACCAGAATGTGCTGTACCAGCTGTTACAGCACTTCTTGATTAATTCTCTCCAAGCCCAGTGACTGAAAACATGACGAATACAACCATCCAGCACTATCAGTATTGGCGCTCATCAGAATGGACATTATTGTTGGCTATGTGTGAACTACTGCTCAATAACTCAGACAACATCAATTACATTAATAACATCACTATCCATTTCATTCAGAAATAGCAAAAAAAAAAAAAAAAAACAGGCTAAACAGTCTGAAGTCTAAAAAATAATTTGACTAACCTGTTTCCCTTAGAAGTAGATTGATTTGAAAACAATTTTATTTCAATATAAATTGTAGTAAAAATGCACAAACATGTAAATTTGAATCCTGTTTAAAATTAAATCGAAAAATAATCACAAGTAATCCTTTTGAATTGGGCTTCAGATTAGTCTATTTAACAGAAACATCTGGTTGTGTTTTATCTTTTAACCTTGAAAATGAGATTAGAAATCCAGTATTTTTAAGTTAAAGTAATTTCTAATTATTTTATCTGGGTCACAGATAATCTACTCTTGCTAGGTCTAAAATGACATCAGATTATCACTGCTATGATTATCCTGTTACCTTCCACTATCAATAGGAAGATGAGATTTTTCTTCCTATACATGAAATAAATGATTTATTTATTCCAAGCAAAAATGAATAATGGTAAAAAATTACTGAAAACTGATATGCCACTTCCCTGAAATCTCAAGCTAAACCCCAAAGAGATAGCGCTTATTTTGCTTGTTTGACATCTAATAGGTCTATATTCAAGCTATGCAATAAAATAGTGTATGTAATGAAATGATATCCATATCAGTAGCTTCCCAAAATGCCTCTAGGATCTGTAGGGTTCAAGAGTAGGGGAAGAAGTAAGACTGCAATGGAAGGATTAAGTTTAACTGTGATTCTTTCTCCCACTTCTTTCTTATGCTACCTAACAAATTCATCACTTAACACTGTAAAGAGAGATCTATGGATTCAAATTATGACAAAAACATGTGCAGATGTAAAATTTCTTGTAATCTTAATTTTATCACAAAACAGCAAACTTATTTTATAAAGTAAGCATAATCTATATTTTAACTTAATTAAAATATTAAATCGTATTAAAGTGCTAATAATTCATTAGATTTAAAATTAAACACTGAATGCATTAGACTTTTAAATAATCAAGCCTCAAAGAATCTTAAATCAATGTGAGGAGGAGTGTACTCTGGAAATCCTTTTTAATTTTTTTTAAACGCTAAAAGGATAATGCTTGAGGTTCACTATGAAATCCCAGCCAAAGAGATTTAAAAATTTATTGTAATTCTAAAAAGTACTTGTATTCAAGAGAAAGTAAAGTGACTAAGGGTTAGGATAACAAATACAATATATCCTCTCTCTTGCTTTCTTTCTTAATCATTCTTTTTTGAATGTTTCACAGAGGTATAATTGCTATAAACAACAGCACTGTCTGGTACAGTGCTCCGAGAGGGTACTACGTATATGCAGAAAGAGATGAAACTTTTGGAGTAAGCATTATTTAACAAATGTGGTTTCTACTCAGTTTTAGAAATATCACATCATAACCGAATCTCTCTACCTGAATAAAATATGATGTTGTTCAACACTACAGAAAAAAAAAAATACTCTTGCTATTTGAGAATTAACATGTTGATAGAAGACAACAGAGTCAGAATCAAACCTGATAATATAAAAACCATAAATAACTTACAGAAACACCTCGAAGATATTGCAAGTTTGGTTCTAAACAATGAAGCCAGTATTGCAATAAAGCCAGTAACAAAAATTTTTCGGTTTCTCACTGCATATAAAAGTTATGTTTATGCTATGCTCTATTAGGTGTACAACAGCATTATGTCTAAAACACAATGTACATACCTGCCTTAAATTAAAAATACTTTATTGCTAAAAAATGCTAATGATCATTTGAATCTTCAGGGAGATGTAATATTTTTGCTGATGGGGGTCTTGCCTCCAAGTTGATAGCTTCTGATTGGCCAGGGTGGTGGCTGCTGAAGGCTGGGGTGGCTGTCACAATCAAAACAATAAACCGGTGGCTCACACCTGTAATCCCAGCACTTTGGGAGGCCGAGGCAGGCAGATCACAAGGTCAAGCGATTGAGATCATCCTGGCCAACATGGTGAAACCCCATCTGTACTAAAAATACAAAAATTAGCTGGTGTGGTGGTGCACACCTGTAGTCCCAGCTACTTGGGACTAAACCCGAGAGACAGAGGTTGCAGTGAGCTGAGATCATGCCACTGCACTCCAGCCTAGTGACAGAGTGAGACTCCGTCCCAAAACAAGCAAAAAACCAATAAAATCTGCTGCATAGGCTGACTCTTCCTTCCATGAAAGATTTCTCTGTAGCATGTGATGCTATTTGATAGCACTTTACCCACAGTAGGACTTTGTTCAAAAATTTGGAGTCAATCCTCTCAAATACTGCCACTGCTTTACCAACTAAGTCTGTATATTCTTCCAAATCCTTTGTTGTCATTTCAATAATGTCCACAGTATCTTCACTAGGAGTAAACTCCATCTCAAAACATCACTTTTCAGGCTCATCCATAAGAAGCAACTTCTCATTCATTCAACACTGATCACGAGATTGTAGCAATTTGGTCACATCTTCCACTTCTTATTTCTCTTGTTATTTCTAACACATCTTTAGTTACCCCCTCCACTGAAGTCTTGAACCCTTCAAAGTTAACCATGAAGTTTAGAATCAACTTCTTCCAAACTCCTGTTCATATTGCTATTTTGTTCCCCTCCCATGAATCACAAATGTTCTTAATGGCATCTAAAATAGTAAATCTTTTCCAGGTTTTCAATATACCTTCTCCAGATCCATCACATGAATCACTATCTATAGCAGTCATAGCCCATCAAACATGTTTGTTAAATGGTAAGACTTAAAAGTTGAAATTACTACTCCTGATCCATGGCATGCAGAACAGATGTAGCAGGCATGAAAACAACATTAATCTCCTTGTATATCTTCATCAGAGCTCTTGAGTGACTTGATGCATTGTCAATGACCAGTAATATTATGAAAGGAACTCTTTTTCTGAGCAGTAGGTCTCAACAGTGGGCTTAAAATATTCAGCAAACCATGCTGTAAACAGATGTGGCTGTCACTTAGGCTTTGTTTTTCTATTTCTAGGGCAAAGGCAGAGTAGATGTAGCATAATTCTTAAGAGTCTAGGATTTTGGGGATGGCAAATGAGCACTGGCTTCAACTTACAGTCACCAGCTGCATTTAACCCTAACAAGAGAGTCAGCCTGTCCTGTCCTTTGAAGCCTTGAAGCCAGGCATTGACTTTTCCTCTGTAGCTACAAAAGTTCTACATGGCATCTTCCTCCAATAGAAGGCTGTTTTGTGTACACTGAACATCTGTTGTTTTGTGTAGCCACCTTCATTAATCATCTTAGATCGTTTGGATAATTTGTTGCAACCTCTACATCAGCACTTGCCACTTCACCTTGCATTTTTTATGTTATGGAAATGACTTCTTTCCTTAAGCCTTAAGAACAAACTTCTGCTAGCTTCCAACTTTTCTTCTGCAGTTTCCTCACCTCTCCCAGCCTTCATAAAATTGAAGAGTGAGGGCCTTGCTCTGGATTAGGCTTGGTTTAATGGAATGTTGTGACTTGTGTGATATTCTACCCAAACCACCAAAACTTTCTCCACATCAACAATAAAGTTGCTTCAGTTTCTTATCATTTGTACGTTATCTGAAGTAGCATTTTAAATTTCCTTTGAAAACTTTTCCTTTGCATTCATAACTTGGCAATTTGGCACAAGGGGTCTAGTTTTTGGCCTATCTCAGCTTTTAACACATCTTTCTCATTAGTTTTAATCATTTGTAGCTTTTGATTTGAAGTGAGAGGCATGCAACTCTTCTTTTCACTTAAATACTTAGAGGCCACCATAGGGTTATTATTTGGCCTAATTTCAATATTATTGTATCTTAGGGAATAGCAAGGCCCAAAGAAAAGAGATAGAGGAATGGCCAGTGAATGCAGCAGTCAGAACACACACAGCATTTACCAATTAAGTTTGCCGTTTATATGGGCGCAGTTTGTGGTGCCCCAAAATAATTACAATAGTAACATCAACAATCGCCAATCACAGATCATCATAACAGATATAATAACCATGAACATGTTTGAAATATTATGAGAATTACCAAACTATGGCACAGAAACAACAGGTAAACACACACTGGTGGGAATATTGTACTGAAAGACACACTCAATGCACCGTTGCCGCAAACCCTCAACTAGTTTAAAAAAAAAAAAAACACAAAACACTATTTACAAAGCACAATACAACAAGTATGCCTGTATAGCATATATACTGTGGATAAGAAATTAAGTGTTTATCAGAATATATTCAGTAAAAACGTATGAAAAATGTATCAAAACTACTGTCAAACAACAGTAAGAAAGTGTGCTACTGGCATAAAGGTATCTCTATGTCATAAAGATAGACATATAAATAAAATAGAGTTAAGAGTCCAGAAAATATCCAATTAATTTTCAACAAAGGTGTCAAGACTATTCAATGGTGGAAAGAATCGTCTTTGCAAGAAATGGTGCTAGGACACCTAGGTATCTACATGTAAAAGAATGAAGATGGACCCCTACTTCACACGATCTACAAAAATTAACTTAGAATGAATCGTAGTACTAAATGTAAAAGCTAAAATAATAAAACCCTTAGAATAAAATACAGGAGGGAATTTTGTTGACCTTGGATTAGGCAATGGTATCTTAGATAAGACACAAAAAGCACATACTACCAAAGAAAAAAAATAGATAAATTGAAACAATAAAAAGTACAAACTTTTGTGCTTCAAGAGACACTGATAATAAAGTGAAAATGTAATTAAGAGAATGTGAGAATATTTGCAAATCACATATTTGTAAATAATATATCTGAAAAGGGACTTATATCTAGAACATATAAACAGCTTTTCTAACTCAACAGTAAAATGGCAACCCAATTAAAACATGATCAAAGGATTTCTCCAAAGATATATAAACGGACAATAAGCATGTGAAAAGGTACTCAATCTCATTAGTTAATCAGGGAAATGCAAGTTAAAACCATGATGAGGTACTACTTCAAAACCACTAGGATGGTAACCATTTTTTAAAAGACAGGTAATAACAATTGTCAGCAAGGCTGTAGAGGAATCAGAACCCTCAAATACTGCTAGTAGGAATGTAAAATCATGCAGCAACTTTAGAAAATAGTGGCAGTTCTTTAAAAATTAAATGTAGCTTCCATTAGACTCAGCAATTCCACTTCTATATACCCCAGAGGAATGAAAATGTATGTCCACACAAAAACCTGTAGGTGGGCTTCAAGATAGCTGACTAGAAACAACTGGTACTCACCTCCTCCACAAAGAAGAACCAAAATAGGGAGTAGATAATCACACATAAAATATATCATCTAAGAGAACACTGGAATTCAACAGAGAAGTGACTGGAAACACCATCCTAAAGCAAGGACTGAGAGGAAAGCAAGGCGGCCTGGTTAGCCAAAACTGGCTGGAGGCATGCAGAGGCTCCCCAGTGCAGGAAAAGGGTAAGTCAGTGACCCCCAATGGCCAACATTCCCACTGCAGACTCCTGCATCCTAGTGAGAGGAAAGCCCCTAGACCCTCTCAAGTCTCAAGACTAACGGGAGCTGCCTGGAGAATACATGAAGGCACCACCCCAGAGAGGAAGATCATGCTGGGTCCCACACAGCCTTTGAGCCCTAAGCAGTTCCAGGAAGGCACCATATGAAGAGTCCAGCCCCCACCAGACTGTATCCTGCCAGTGAGCCCAACAGCCCCTGCATCTCCACATTTCTGGAGCCCCACTGATATTCCCTGCCCACAGCCACTGCTGCCATTGGCTGCCACCACCAAGGTTGACGCACAAAACCATTGGCAAAGACCTTGCTGACTCCAGCAGCAAATCCAGCGTGCATTTTCACATGCCCCAAGGACAAACCCCCCACCCACAGCAGCTGTTGTGGGCTGGCACTGCCAAGCTGACGTGCAAGCAAAGTGGGCAATCCCCAGCCCACTGCATACAGCTGCAACCACTGAAAGCAACCCCGTCCTCCCCAGTAGCACGGCTGCAATGGATGCCACCCCCACCCAAACATTTTGCCTTGGGCCTGGAGATCACCCCACCAATGCCTACCATAGCCAGTGGGTGAATGTACCACCAGGGGACCTGAGGCTAGGTCTCCCCAACCCCAAACTCCAGTAGCTGAGGCTAGGTCTGCCCATATCCAAACTCCAGTACCTGAGCACACTGTCCAGGAGCCTGGGAACCATCTACAGCCCAGTCTACCATTGTCAGCACCTGAACACTTCTCTCTGGGGCCAGAGGTCAGGCTCACCCAGCTTGCTACTACCACCATAGCTGGCACCCACACATGCCACCTGTGGGTCTGAGAGCTGGCCCACCCAGCCCATCGCTGATACTGTCAACACCTATGCAAACCACTTGGGAGCCAGAGGTTTGTTCTGCCAATACTACTGCCATCACCCACGACATGCCCATTTACCAGGACCCAAGAACCTGTCCACCTGCCTGGCGCATTGCTGCCACTATCCGCACCTGAACAAGCCACCTGGAGGCCTACGAATTGGTCTGTGTGGACCTGCTAACAGCAGTGCCAAAGCCACCCTGGTGCCCATGGACAGGCCCACTTGCTGCTACCACCACTAAGGACCAAGGACAAGCCCACCTGACAACCCAGTCCCTAGCAAAATTTCACCACAACATCCACTAACAAACATACCCTAAGCCACTGAGGAAATCACAGATACCACTGATGCTGTTTACAGCCAAACAAATCATACAGCAACTATAATACTGCACATTCCCAGAATCAAAACCAAAGGGGCCCCAACCAACCAACACAACAGATACATCTCCAGGAAAAAGTCCTCTCCTACAAAAGCAAAAAAATTAGAACAAACATCTGTTGTTTCTTCTACATCACATATCGTAGATATCAACATAAGGACCCGAGAAACATAAAAAAGCAAGGAAATATGGCACTCCAAAGAAATACAATAATTCTCCAGTAAAACATTACAATCAAAAAGATATATGAAATCCCCCCAAAAAAATTCAAAATAATATTAAAGAAGCTAATTGAGATAAAGAGAATACAGCAAATATGAAGCAATTAGAAAAATAATTCCAGATCTGAATGAGGAATTTACTAAACAAATACAAATAAAAAAGAACCAAACAAACTGAAGAATTCACTAAATGAAATACAAAATGTATTTCAAAGTTTCAATAACAGACTAGATCAAGGACAAGGAAGAATTTCATTACTTGAAGACAGGTTATTTTCAAATAACCCAGTCTGACAAAAATAAAGAAAAAAGCATTTAAAAAATGAACAAAACCTATGTGACAGATTGAACACCATAAAGTGACCAAATACTTTAATGTGTAATCTCCCAGAAGACAAAGAGAAAACAAAATCCTAGAAAACCTACTTAAGGATATAACAGTTGAAAACTTCTCAAGTCTGGCAAGTGATCTAGACACCTAAGTACAGGAAGCTCAGGGATCCCCAAACAGATACAATGTAAAAAGATCTTCTCTGGCACACCATAATCAAACTATCAAAAGTCAAAGACAAAGAGAATTGTAAAAACAGCAAGAAAAAAGCATCAAGTCCCATACAAGGGAATCTCCATCAGACTAACAGTGGATTTCTCCACAGAAACTTTATAGGCCAGGAGAAAATGGGATAATACATTCAAAGTGCAGAAAGAAAAACACTTTCAGACAAAAATACTATTTCCAGCAAAATTATCCTTCATAAATAAAGGAAAAAGGCAGGAGATAACAAGCAAAAGCTGAGGGACTTTATCACCACTAGACTGGTCCTATAAGAAATGCTTAAGAGAGTCCTACACTTGGAAACAAAAGGATGACAGCTACCATCATAAAAACACATGAAAGTATAAAACTCACTCTTGGGAGGTTGAGGCACAAGAATTGCTTGAACCCGGGAGGTACAAGTTGCAGTGAGCCGAGATCACAACACTGCACTCTAGCCTAGGCAACAGAGCAAGACTCTGTCTCAATTTTTTTTAATAAAAAATTAATTTAAAACCCACTGGTAGAGCAAACACACAAATAAGGAAGAGGAAGAACTCTAATGTTACCATTACAGAAAACCACCAAACCACAATGATAAACAATAAAAGAGAAAGAAAGGTACAAAGAATATACGAAACATCAGAAATCAATTAATAAAATGACAGGAGTAAGCCCTCACATATCAATAATAGTCTTTAACGTAAATGGATTAAACTCCACATTTAAGACATATAGACTTTCTGAATGGACTAAACAAACAAACATGACACAATGATATGCTGCCTACAGCACACTCATCTCACCTATAAAGACACATATAGACTGAAAGTAAAAAGACAGAAAAAGATATTTCAAGCACACGGAAACCAAAAGTAAGCTGGAATAGCTAGCTATACTTATATCAGATATACAGACTTTAAGTTAAAAATAGTAAAAAGTTACAAAGCAGGCCATTATATGATAGTGAGATCAATTCAGCAAGAAGATATAACAACTCTAAATACATATGCACCCAACACCAGAGCACCCAGATATATAAACCAAGTATTAGATTTAGAGGGAAAGATAAGACTCTAATACAATAATAGTTGAGGACTTGGACACAGGATTCTCAGCATGAGACAGATCTAGTAAAATCGTTAACAAAGAAACATCGGATTTAAACTGCTCTCTAGACCAACTGGACCTAACAGATATTTACAAAACATTTCATCCAACAGCTACAGAATACACATTGTTTTCATCAGCAAATGGAACATTTCCAAGATAGACCATAGGTTAGGACACAAAACAAGTCTCAAGAAACATGAAAAAAATCTAAATTGTATCAAGTATCTTCTCAGACCACAGTGGAATAAAACTAAAAATCAATAACTAGAGGAACTTCGGAAACTATACAAATGCATGGAATTTAAGCAACAACCACTGGGCCAAGAAAGAAACTAAGTAGGAAATCACTTTCTTGAAACAAATAAAAATGAAAATGAAACATATCAAAACCTATGGACTAAAACAAAAGCAGTACTAGGAGGGAAGTTTACAGTAATAAATGCCTATATCAAAACAGTAGAAAGATTTCAAGTAAACACAGTCTAATGATGCACCTCAAGGAACCAGAAAAGCAAGAACGAACGAAACCCAAAATTAGTAGAAGGAAAGAAATAATGAAGACCAGATCAGATGTAAAAGAAAGAGACTAAAAAAATAAGCAAAGAGGCAACAAGACAAAAAGTTGGTATTTTGAAAAGATAAACAAGTGAATAAATCACTTTCAAGACTAACTAAGAAGAGAGAAGATCCAAGTAAATAAAATCAGAAATGAAAAAGGAGACATTACAGCTGATACCACTGAAATACAAAGATTATCAAAGATTATTAAGAACAAATATATACCAACAAACTGAAAAACCTAGAGTAAATGATAAATTCCTAGACACATAAAACCTACCGAGATTGAATTGGGTAGAAATAGAAAATTTGAACAAACCAATAAAAAGTAATAATATCAAAGTAGTAATAAAGTCTCCCAACAAAGAAAAGTCCAGGACCCAGACAACTTCACAAATTCTACCAAATGTTAAATTAAGTAGAACTAACACCAATTCTCCTCAAACTATTTCAAAGAATTGAAGAGGAAGGAACTGGAACTCTCAACAAACTAAGCACAGAAGAAACATACTACAACATAATAAAGGCCATCTATGGCCTTTTGTGTTGATGATATTATCTTATATCAAGAAAAACCTAAAGGCTCTACCAAAAAACTCTTCAATCTGATAAATAAATTCAGTAAAGTCACAGGATACAAAATCAGCATACAAGAATCAGTAAATCAGTAGTGTTTCTATACACCAATAATGAACTAGCTGAGAAAGAAATAAAAAACAATCTCATTTACAATAGCTCCAACAACAACGCTGTAAGAAATTTAACCAAGGAGGTGAAAGAGCTCTATAAGGAAAACTGCAAAGAACTAAAGAAAGAAATCAAAGGAGGAGGCAAAGGAAAGCTATCCCATGATGATGGATCAGAAGAATTATTACTGTTAAATGTCCATACTGCCCAAAGCAATCTACAGATTTGATGTAATCACTATCAAAATACCAACATCATTTTGCACATAATTAGAGAAATAATCCTAAACTTTGTATGAAGTCAAAAAAGGGCCCGAATAGTCAAAGTAACCCTAAGCAAAAAGGACAGTGCTGGAGGCATCACATTACCTGACTTCAAAATATATTATCAGGCTATAGTAACCAAAACAGCATAGTATTGGTGTAAAAGCAGATACATAGACACATAGACCAAGGGAACAGAATAGAGAATCCAGAAATAAATTCACATATTTACAGTCAGCTGATTTTTGACAAAGGCATCAAGAATATACATTGAGAAAAGAACAATCTTTTGAATAAATGGGAAGTGCTGGGAAAATTGGATCTCCATATGCCTAAGAATGAAGAATGAAACTGGACCCCACCTCTCACCATATACAGAAACCAACTCAAGATGTATTAAAGACTTAAACATCAAACCTACAACTGTGAAACTACCAGAATAAAACCTAGGAAAAATATTTCGGGACATTGGTCTAGATGAAAATTTTATGGCTAAGATCTCAAAAAGTGCAGACAACAAATACAGACAAATGGGACTCTATTAAATTAAAAAGCTGTAGAGTAAACAATCAACAGAGTGAAGAAACAACCTGTAGAATGACAGAAAACACTTGAACTATCTGCTTGACAAGGGACAGTATCCAGAATATACCAGGAACTCAACTCAACAATAAAAAACGGTACCGTTAAAAAGTGGGGAAAGGACACGAAGACACGTATCTCAAAAGAAGATATACAAATAGCCAACAGGCATATGAAAAGTACTCACTATCATTAATCAACAGGGAAATGCAAGTCAAAACCACAATAAGGTATCATCTTACCTAAGTTAGAATGGCCTTTATTGAAAGGACAAAAAGTAACAGATGCTGGCAAACATGCAGAGAAAAGGGAACTCTTGTACACTGTTGGTGGGAGTGTAAATTAGTATAATCACTAAGGAAAATAATACTGAGAATTCTCAAAAAAAACTAAAAATAGAACTACCATAAGATCCAGCAATCCATTATTGGGTATTCAGCCAAAGGAAAAAACATCAGTATATCAAAGGGATACCTGCACTTGCATGTTTATCACAGCACTATTCACGAGAGCAAGGATACGAAATCAACTTATGTGTCTATCAACAGATGACTGAATTTTAAAAATTTGGTATATATACACAGTGGAATAATACTAATCAGCCATAAAAAGAATGAAATTCTGTTGCAGCAACCTGGATGGAACTGGAGGTCATTGTGTTAAGTGAAACAAACCAGGCACAGAAAGACAAACACCATATTTTCTCACTCATATGTGGTAGCCAAAGGATTTGATCTCATGGAGGTCAAGAATTGAATGAGAGATTCAACAGGCTGGAAAGGGTGCGTGGGTGGAGCAGGGAATGAAGAGAGTGTGGTTAATGGTTATAAACATACGGTTAGAAGAAATAAGTTATAATGCTCAGTAGCACAGGAGGGTGACTACAGTCAGCAACAATGTATATTTTAAAGTAACTAGCAGAGAGGACTTGAAATGTTCCTAACATATAGAAATGATAAATACTCAAGTTGATGGAGACCCCAATTACTCTGATTTGATCATTATACATTACATGCATGTAACAAATACTCATATGTACCCCATAAATATGTAAGATACTGTGTATCAATAAAAAACTACAAACATGATGTCTATGCTCACATAAAAACACTATATTTGTTAGCTTTCAAAAACAGGATACAGAATTGTATGTACTTTGTACTTGATTATAACTACTTTAAAATTACATAGGCATATGAAAGTACTAAAAAGCATTGTTAATTTTCTCCTTTAATTTCTAAACTTTCTATAACTTTTTAGAATTACATTCATAATTAGGTAATATATTCATAAATGTTACTTTACATTAAAAATATACTTACTGTGATGATGCCAATTAGTTGAGTGTAAAAGAGTCCAGTTATTCCGACTAACATAGTAATGCCCATAAAGGCAGCTAGTCTCATTATGGCCAATTCGTGTCTAACAACAAAGAGGTCCTATAAAGAAAAAGAAAGTCTTAAAAACAATTCAGAGTTGCTTATATTGCTTACAGTTGCAATAATAATCAAGAATTGAGCCATAACACATCTTCCTTATTATCTTAATAGAACTCCTCTCCCTCTTTTACACTTGTTCTATTTAAATCAATGTATAAATATTTAAAAATTTCAAAAATAGGTATTTTAATTTACAATAATAGCAAGCTGGAAAATATAGGAGTTTACTACTCTACTGCATCAAAACTCCTCAATCTTAGGTGCCAGTTAGCCTTGTTTTTTGAATCTATTTTGGGCAAAAAACAAAAAAGAAAGAAAAGAAAAAGAAACCCAAAACAAAACAAAACAAAACACAGATGGTTATACAATCTTTGGTTTACAAAAGGAATTTTATTATTTTTCTGCTAAAAAGTTTGAATACACAGCATAATTCATATTAAAGTTCAAGTGACCAAGATATCTAGAAATCATTAACACGGTCAAAATGAAGGGAAATCATATATAATAGGATCATTTAAGAACAGCTCTCTTCAAGCCTACTTCATTCACTCTTCCATCCAGTCACCCAACCACCATTGCCAAGCACTGTGTTATGTAATAGAAATGTATAAATGATAAAAATATGGTCCATGCCCTCAAGAAGTACAGTTTATTTAGAAACAGAGCCCAACTTTGGAAAATTCCAAAACAATGTGATATATTCTATAACAGGGATGCATGCAGAGTACGGCAGAAACACAAAGGAATGCCTAGATAGGAGGGAGGAATTGAAATGCTGCGATTTAAAGGCAGGCCTTCTGGCTCAGAGATTGAAAATGAGTGTTCTAAAAGTAAACCAAAGATACTGTGGTAGGAAGACAGAAAAACAAGAAGCCTTTCATTTAGCCTCACTGTTACCAACCAACCAGACCAGAGGAAGGAGAGAGAGTTAAAGACTTCTCCTGGAAATCTGCTGTTGCTAAGCTGTGGAATAAAACAACCACAGAAAATAAAAGCACCAAGTGGATGGGAAGGACACCCAAACACAACCACCCACATGCTTTCTTTTATACTGATTCATGTTAGGGATTAAGGTATCCTAATAGCAACTTCAAAAATAGGAAGGCCACCAGAGATAGTATGCTTGCTTGAAACAAAAGAACTGATACTTTTCTGTGTGTATTATATTGAGTCACCACCAGACTTAGGCAAAAATCAGGTTCCACATCCACATTACTTATTCATTAGCCTGGAAAAACTCAGAATTCAGTAAGACACTTAAAACATTATGTAGCAGGTAAATATTAGGCAATCATTTTAAAACTTCAGTAAAAAGAACCCAATATAGAATCCCTATGAAACATATAAAACCAGAATGATGGGCCTGTGGATGATATAAAAAATTAAATTCTGCATTAATGCTATTTAAAAACACAAATTTGTTCTAACATAATTGATACATTAAACAAGTTTGACCACAGCAATCATTCTTATGCATAATTTTATCTGTGAAAAAATCCTAGATGAACACAAAAAATTGTACCAAGATGAACTAAAATATGTAGGAATACACAAAACACACTCACCCATCAAACATCTACCAGTCACCTCAGTTTATCTTCCATGCTATGAGCCACACCCACCTGCATCTAGTATTACAACTTTCCCTCCAATTTCACAGACCCTCCTTTCATCACTTCACAATAATTCACATTCTGCAACCCTCCTGATGCTCACTTCCATAAGAAAACTTCAGGTCTTCTTCAAGGTAAAGTGCCATGTTTATCATAGTATTTATGTATTTCTGAATCATTTAACGTTTATAAAAGAGTGCTGTTGTTTTTATTAGGTTCCCATCCTTTTAAGTGTCACAGACAAAGTTTTGGAGTGGTAAGCCCTGTGGTTTTAATGCATGGCTTTACACAGTGAAGTGATTTTTAGGAACGCACATATTGCATTATAGCAGAGCTTACTGTACTAAAATTATCATCTATGACCAAATAAAATCCATCCACTCTTCTCCCAGTGAAAAGATTTTAAAATAATTTTTGGCCAACTACAATTTATAAATGTCAAGGATGGAGATGAGACTAAAAGATCCACTTATAATATTACATTTATTCATTTGGTTATACATTTATATTTAAAGTATTTATGTAAAATACAGTAGTAAAAAAACTTTAATCTAGAAATTGCTTTTTATCACTTTTACATTTTCAAAAAAACAACTGTATTCCAAGTTCACACATGCATAATTAACATCATCAGCACTAAATCCATATTTTGAGTCACTTAACACTGTTCTCTAGAGTACATCTTTACTTCTGTCTTAGATTTTTTTAGATGTAACACTTTTTCAATCCAAAAATTGGCTTAAAAATTTTTATCCAAATCACAGGAACCCATTTGCTATCCCAGATCTTTACTACATAATCAGTGTTATGGACTCAATTGTGTGCCCCAAAATTCATATGTTGAAGCCCTAACCCCTGTACCTTAGAATGTGACTGTAGTTGGAGACAAGGCCTTTAAAGCAGTGACTAATATAAAATGAGGCCCTTAGGGTGGGCACTAATCTAATCCGACTGGTGTCCTTATAAGAGGAGGAAATTTGGACACACTGAGAGACACCATAGATGTTCCCAGAGGAAAGACCATGTGAGGACAGAGAGAAGGTGGTTATCTGCAAACCAAAGACAGAGGCGCCAGGAGAAAACAAACCTGCTGACATCCTGATCTTGGAGTCGTAGCTTCCAGAATGTGAGAAAATGAATTACTGTTGTGTAAGCCACCCAGTTTGTTTTATTTTCTTAAGGCAGGCCTAGCAAACTAATATAATCAACAAATGTATTTCTTTATTGTTTACATTTCTTCCATTTTGTTAAGAAATGTGCTCATATACAGACAAATTCAAAAAACATGTGTCCAGTTTAAAGAACAGTAACACTGGGCCAGGCACGGTGGCTCATACCTGTAATCCCAGCACTTTGGGAGGCCAAGGCAGGTGCATCACCTGAGGTCAGGAGTTCAAGACTAGCCTGGCCAACATGGCAAAACCCCATCTCTACTAAAAAAAAAAAAAAAATACAAAAATTAGCAGGGCATGGTGGTGCATGCCTGTAAGTCCAGCTACTAGAGGGGCTGAGGCAGGAGGATCACGTGAACCTGGGAAGTGGAGGTTGCAGTAAGCCGAGATCCTGCCACTGCACTCCAGCCTAGGCAGCAAGAGTGAGACTCTGTCTCAAAAAGAAGAAGAAGAGTAACAGTATCCTCTCAAGAATTAGAACATCTGAAACCAAGTAGAGCCTCCTGTGTATTCCTTCCCCATTGCTGGCTCTCCCTCTCCCCTACCCTACCCTACCCTAAAGGTAGAGGTTACTAACTCCTTCTTCATACATTTTGGATATTGCTGTGTTTCAGTTGCATATTGCAAATATCTTCTGCTCTGAAACTATCCTATTCACCCTCTTGATGGCATCTTTTCATAAACTCAAGTCTTCATTTTAAGTAGTCCAATGTATCAATCTTTTCCTTTAGTAATTTTTATATCCTATTTAATAAATCTTTCCTGATGCTAAAATAAAAATGGCATTCTCCATTATCTTGTAAAGCCTTTTAAAAGCTTTGTAAGTTTTGCCTTTCACATTAGGTCACTAATTCACACAGCATTATTAATTAATTTTTTTGTGCACAATGAAAGATAAGAATCTGAATTTACTTTTCGAATATGAATATTCAACTGTTCCAGAATGACTAAAAAGCTATCATTTCTTCAGTGACCTGAGATGAAGTATCCATACATACACGGGCTCTCTACTCTGTTCCCTTGGTTTGTTTATCCCTGTAACAGTGACAAATGTCTTAGTTATTACGGCTTTGTAATAAGTCTCAATATCTGGTAGGCCATGTCATCCCATCTTATTCTTTTGCAAGAATGTCTTGATTATTCCAGATGATTTGTATTTGCATAAAAATTTTAAAGTTAGATTTTCAAGTTACAACACATACTCAGGCATATATTCACATATGATATATTCTCTCCATTATCTTTCGCCAAGTTTCTCCTAAAGACCTTGCACTTTGTCAGATTTAATTCAGTAATTTCCCAGTTTTTGATCTTATTATAAATGGCATTTGCTATTAATTTCATTGTCTAAAGGTTTGTTTGTGAGCATATAAAAATAGATTTTTTAAAATATTGTTTCATAGTCACATTTTTTATACTTTCTTAAAAACCCCAAAAAACTATAGATAAATCATTTACACAATTACATCATCTATGCGTAATGACAGTTATATTTCATTTAGCAGTTGTACCTTTTCTTTCTTTCTCTTATCTTACTGCATTGACTAAATTTCTAGTACTATGTTTAATAATAATAATGGTGATAGTGGGCATCAATGCCTTGTCCCCAACCTGGAGGGAAGAAGTTAACATCTCATCTTAGCATGCTATAGTTGGTTGATTTTGTGGGGTTTTTTAAGGGGTTGGGGGAGAAAGACCATTTATCCAATCACAAAACTTCTCCTAGTTCTAGTTTACTAAGAGTGTGTAACCTGAATGAATCCTGAATTTTATCTTTGTCTTCATACACTGAGATGCTCATTTGAATTTTTTTTCCTAATCTGTTAATGTGATAAAATATACTGACTGATTTTCTAGTGCAAAAAACAATCTTTCATTCCTAGGATAAGCTCAACTTGCCCAGGTTATATATAACCACATTACATACTATATACATAGTATGTACATACATACTATGTACTCTACTGGTGGGATTTTTTATATATACTTTTTTACTTTGCTTTAGTCTGTAGAAATTGCTAAGCTGTTTCTTTATTTCATAGGAAAAAACAAACACAAAGAATACCATGACACTCATATAAACAGAGAAAGGTAGGAAAGTCAGTTCTACTGCATGTATTCGTGACAGGGTAAGTTTTGCTCCCAAGTGGGAGAAAACTGGTTCTTAGAGGGAGAAAAACAGTCTTAGCTATCACTATGGTTTGTGGCCCTACACAAGTCAATCTCATCTGACAAAATCTTGTTTCTTAGTATTTAACTTCACGGGGGTGGTAAGAAGAGAAAATTTCCGCAGGAGGAAAATGGGAATGAAAAAAAAAAAAGGTTAAAAACGACTGTTCTGCTAGATAATAACATTTCTTATAAAACTATAGTTATAATGACAGTGTGGTATTGTCTCTCCAGACTAGAAACAGAAACACAAACACACACACACACAAAAAAATCATGATTATGAGGAAGATGGCACTACAGAGTGGAGGGGAAAGAATTATCTTTTCAATAAATGGTGATAAATCAACTGACTATTCATCTGTGAAAAAACTGAAACCCTGACTTCCATCTCATGAGAATCACAAAATTCAATTCTAGGTGGAAATATGAAAGACAGAAAAATATAGTACCTAGATGATAATAAGGGAGAATTACATTGGTTTTAGAAAGGATAGAAAAATATTTTATAAATTGAACCCAAAAAACACTACTCAAAAATGAAACGGTTGATAAGGTGGAGTACCTTAAAATTTAAAACCTCCGTTTACCAAAAAACACCATTAAGAGAGTGAAAAGATAAACCAAAGAGTGGAAGATGCTTACAACACATACCAAAAAAGGACTGAACACCCTACAATTACCAACAGAAAGTCAAATGGGAGAAATACTTAAATAGGCACACTTTGCCAAATAGGTCAGTCATATCATCAGTAAATATATGAAAAGAGGTTGAGTATCATTAGTCATCAGAGAAGTGTAAATTAAAACAATGAAGTACTGTTCATACATACCAAATGGCTAACATTAAGAAGACTTAAATGAGTATTAGTAAGGATATGAGGCAATCAGAATTTATATACTCTACTGGTAGGAGTTTAAATCGGTACAACTATTTTGGAAAACTGTTTAACACTATCTAAAAGAACATACCACTTAACCTTTGAACACCAGCACTTCTAGCTCTACATCCAAGTGAAACACATGCACATGTACAACGGGAGGAATAAACAAGGCTGCTTACAATAGCATTATTTATAATCTCCCAAAACTAGAAACAAAGTAAATATCCACCAACAGAACGAATAAATGGCTTTATATTAAAAATGAAATATTATGAGGATTCACAACAATGAAAATAAACTGTATCTAAAGTAACAAAAAGGATAAATCTTCCAAATGTTGCCCAAAAGAAACATCCGGATGATTCACTTCACTGTTTTTATTTTTATGCACTCCTTCATATGTGTATCACATTTTACAATATAAAAGGTACAAAAAGTTGTGACAGTGAAATATAGAATATAAAAATACTTTTAATTTTAGAAAACCAAACTCTTAAAATACATATAAAACATAAAAGTTAGTTATAAATGGCCTATAAAAAGAGAGACCAAAATTTGTGAAATAAGACACAGAAAAGGATGTGAGAGACAGGAAAAAAGGAGAGGAAGAGTCAGACCAGCTCTCTGATCTCATCTACTACTTTCTTCCTGGCTCACCTTCAACTACACTGACCTCCTTGCTATTTCTCAGACATAGCTAGCCAACTTCCAAATCAGGACTGCTGCATTTGTTCTTCCCAGAAAACTCCCCAGACAACCACATGCATACTCCCCTCACTTTCTTCAGGTTTCTACTTAAATATTGCCTTACCAGAGACCTTCTCCTTGACCAAATTACAGAAAATCCCACTATTCCCTATTTCCTTGCTGTATTTTTTTCATAGTATTTATCTCCATTTGACATATATGTATTTCTTTATTGTTTTGTCTCTCTTAGCAGTACGCAAATTTCTCGAAGATGGGGACTTTTGCCTGTCTTGTTCAATGATGAGTTTCTGGAACGTAGAATCAGCTCCAACTCAACAAATATTTATTAAATGAATGAATGAAAACAAAGAAAGTTGGACAAAGAACTGTCTCTTCCCTCAACATGTGAAGAGACAAAGAACAGTATCTACAAGGATTGTTTCACATGTATAATAGCAGCGATAAACACAGAAAAAGAAACACACAGGCAACATGTACATAAACATAGTTATGTTTATGTTTACACATAAACCAGCAAAGGAGAAGAGGGTCACTCCCATGAAATATTAACAATATTCCTATACTCCTATCTGGTAATCTTTTAGAACTGTATCATTAAAAAATTTTTAAATGTTACAAAACTAGCAGTAGGGGGGCACCACCTCTTAATGCAAGCTAAATGAAAAGAAGAGTCAGATTTGGCTATTTATGATCTAGCAAACAATTAAATACTTGATCTGTGAATTCCTTCAGCTCATTTCTTCCTATAATCTTATCTTCTATTCTAATCTCAATTCTAATTCTAAGACTATATACTGTATCTTATCATTTCTAAGAACTGCAACTCATAACATAATTATAATTTCAAGTATGTCACCTTATGAATACCACATGCTTTCTTTTGAGCTAATTCCCTGTAGACTATCAGTGCTAACAAACTCTTAACCCCAATGGAAGCTCCAATTCTTTGGCCCAACCACCGTATCATTGACTTTCCCCAACACATCCAACTCCCTACTTGTTTATATTCCACAGTCCATCAAGATAAATTCTCCTTTAATTTACCACCAACTTTCTTGACCCTCTCTCACCACCATTCTACTCCTGTTTCACTGGCTGCAGTCTTAGTCACCTTTCTTGTACCTTTGATCTTTCTAACTTCAAAAACTGAAGAGTGCCTAGAGTTTGGTCTTCAGAACTCTTTTCTTTTCTATTTGTAATAACTGCTAGGAAATCTCCAGTCAGTTTCCATGTCTTTAAATACCATCTTTATGCTGAAAGCTCCCAAATTTATTTATCTAGCTCAGACCACCCCATTGAAATCCAGATTTTTGTATCTAGCTGCTTAATTAACATCTGTCCTTGGAAGTCAAATAGGCAGAGTAAACATGTGTAAAACCAAACTCTTTAACTTCTCCCCAAAACCTATTCTTCCTTCAGGCTCCCTCTCTCAGTAATCGGTATCTCCATTCTTCCAGTTGTTTGGGCTGTGAAGTCTTGGAAATATCCTTGACGTTTCACATTCTATCTCATAGCCCACATTCAAACTATCACCAAATTCTGTTAGCCCTTCAATCTATAATAGACCACTTGTAAGCGCTTCTACCAATACCATAATCATTTCGTGTTTGGACTGTATTTTAGCAGCCTGGTAGCTGGTCTTCTTGCTATTATCCTTGTCCCTCAGTTTATTTTTCATAGCAATCAGGTTTTTTTTTTTTCTAAAATGTAAATGAGATTCTGTAGTGGCTCAAAACCCTCCAACAGCTTACAAAGTCCCAACCACTATCTTAATAAAGCATCCAGTCCAATCACAGCCCTTACTACTCTCAACTCATCATCTCCTATTGCTCTGTCCCTAACTCACTCCACTCAAGATACGCTGGTCTCCTTACTGCTCCTTGAGAATGTCAACAGGGACTTGCTTGAGTTCCAGGTCTCTGCTCAAGTGTCCCTATGAGAAAGGTCTTCCTTGACTATATCCACCCCTGTACCCTGCTTTATTATACTTCATAATACTTACATTGTTTACCATACATTTGTTTATTGACTGTCTTCTCTAATTGGAACGTAAGCTCCTTAAACATAGTAACTTTGTTTCAGAGCTTAGACGAGGGGGAATAATATGTACATTCAATAATATGTACTGAATGACTGAATAAACGTTCCTCATAATTTTTTAAAATTAAAAACTGTTTTACAAATAAAATTTTATATATAAAATGACAATTTTCCTATGAGTCTGAAGCAATTTTTATTTATAAACCACAGCTTATACTTACTTTTCTGTGTTTTTATGAGACTACTCTGAAAAGTAAAAATATGTGTTTTCTTTGTGATCTTCCTCCTACCGAAGAGTTTCTCAACCTCAGCACTACTGGCACTAGGCTGGATAATACTTTGTTGCAGGGGACTCTCCTGTGCATTGCAGGACATTTAGCAGAATCCCTGGCCTTCGCCCACTAGATGCCAGTAGCACTCCCCTAGTTGTGACAACCAAAAACGTCTCCAGACATTACCAAATGTTTTATGTGGGAGAAAGTCAACCTCCTCCCCACTAAGAACCACTGTACCCACTGGTAAAGGATTTTGTTTTTCTCTGTTATCAAGAATAGAAACACCTAGAGACAATATAGATCATAAAATTAAAAAATAAAAATAACAGAAACAGCTTAGATCACATCTGAGATATTTAAAGCATACAGATTTGAATTTTCAAAATACCAAAATAACCAACTTCACATGCTGAGGGTAGGTTCATAAGGCTAATACTCTGACATTAAAATAAGTAATCTTAATTTAATCCTAAAATAAAATCCTATGATATCTGTATGGTTATGAGCACTTTTTGGAATGAGCCTTAGCTTAAGTTTTTATATTCCAAAACATAGGAAAAGAAGTTTCACACTTATTCTACATAAAACCCCTCTACTCCCCAACTCAGTGCTCAGGTAAAATGTACTTTTTTCAGTCTTATTACATCCTAATGGCAATTAATATCTAAAGTGAAACAAATAATTATTTATACCTCCCTAATGGCTATCACTGAGTGTTCAGAATTATCCACTAAATTTTGGTAGTCATATGTATGCAACTACCTTACAGAGCATATTTCACTAGCATCTGACTGTCAGGTTCATAGCTGAGGGTGAAATATTCCAGAATAATTATTTTGTCTGCCTGACCATATTTTAGCAGTAAAAATTCTAGAAAAGTTTGGGCAATCCAATAAGAGAACAGAGTAACATAATCCTTACTGCATTCACCAATTAATGCAGTGCTACAGTGTTTGGTAAAAGTAAAAGTAAGACAATAAAATTGCTGCCAGGTTTTAACCATTTAAATTCACAGTAACTGTAACAGTCTTACAGAGAAAAAAAAAATGATAAATTTTCTATGTTAAATGCTATTAATATTTATAGCTTACTATAGAAACATGTTTAACAAGGACATACACTCAGTCAATCTGGTATTGTAGGACAGGATTAAGATTTATTATAAAGTTTCTGTGTTCCATCTCTCACTAAAAGCATAGAGATATACTGACAAACAGAATTGGCAATTGTTAGAATAATAAATAGATTATTCTTATTTCTTTAGAAATATAAACTGTATATCTGACATTATTCTTTTCAAGCAAAAAACATAAAAAATGTTACTGAGGAATAATATCTCTACTAGCAGCTCAGGAAACAAGAACAAAAAAGCCAAATTACTTTTATATTAGCATTAAAAATAATTTTCGTCTCATATCAATTTTAATTCCACAATATTCTTGGCTATTCTTGACTCTTGGCTATTCTTTCCAAAAATCTAAAAAGCTAAATGTGTATTTCAGCAATTTTTTTCCATCTTTCAGTGAACAAAATAAATGACCTCCTAGATATTAAGAAAACAAAAGTTATTATTAAGCCTATAATATTTTTTCAAATAGCAGAAGTACTCAGACTACTTTAAAACTGATTATAGGAAAAGATTAAAATAAATTATGAAAAGATTTACCAATATTCAAAGCTACCTGCAGCCAAGTCTTCTGACTATTTCTATTTTTTGTTAGCCAAAAGGCTAGGCAAATAATTCTGTGGCACAGTTCTGACATCAAATCCCTAGCAACGCTATTAGATATCAGCCAATTGGAATAATAATAATGTATCTTCCTAGCAGAAGAGTTGGCTAGGCTGCTAAACATTATTTATTTTCCTCTTCTGAATTTTGGCAGCATTTCCTTTATTGAAATTCTCTCTCCTCTCTTCCCCTTCTGTCACCCACTGCTCTCATAGCCTTAAATGCAGTTAGTATGCTTTTCCCCTTCAAATAAAAATAAGTATACAATAATTAGAAATTATCAGAACCACTTCATTTAAAAAGAAGCTAAAAGACATAATTTTAGAATTAAAGTGGTATGCCATCAAAGATTAGCTGTATAAACTCTGATACTAATAGCCACAAATTATTTTTTTTAAGCTTATACTATTTCTCATGTAGAGAAATAGTAAACATTGCCCGCATCTGATTTCCAGCAGGTACACATTTAAAAACTAGTCTTAACCCACTATGATGCCTTTATAAGATATAACAGACTGCCTCAATGAAAAATGAAAACAGCAAAATATTAATCTACCAATCAGGAGGTTCATTGAGCTTTCTCTGAAGAGCACATATTATGATGTTTAGTATTTTTAAATAGATTTGATATTTTTAATCCTACAATAATATTGCTAAAAAATTTCTTGAGGGAAAAATGCAAAAAGCAGTATTGAATGGGAGCTTGAATAAGATATAGTAATAGCAAGAACATGACTTAGGGACATGGGCCCAAATCACACCTCTGCCAAGTGGCGATTTTGTGACTGGACAAGGTATTGAATTTCTCTGAATTTCAGTTACCGTACCTGTAAGATGATAACCATACTATTTATCCCTTCAGAAATATTTCAAATGAGTAGACATTTTCCGCTAATCCAAGTAATATACAAATCCAGAATAATATAAAAAAGAAAACACGTTACCAATAAAATATTCATGGATAAATATACAATAAATTTAAGGTATACTCTTTAAATACAGTGGTACTTTCCTTCATATTTAATTTAAAACCATAAATTTCTAGTATTGGTTTTGGTAAATAACCAGTATTCAATAAAATGAAATACATTATTAGAATTTGACCCAATACACCAAATGACTAGGCATCTGTTTATAAGCATTTAAAGTAACTATGTGAAATAGTCAAATATGGACCTTGGTAAAAAATGAAAGTTCATTTTCTTCAATATCCATCTATTTTATTCACTTAAATGCCAAATCATTACCCAATCTACAGGTTTTAGAACCTAGACAATGATTTTCATGCCAATAAATATTTAAAGTGAAACATTACTTTCGAGAGGGGTTTTAAGTAAAATTCAATGTTATTCTGGAATGATAAATGCAAATGATGCAAACTAATTTAATGTCTAACACTTGAAAAACTTCTCCAAACATCTCAAAGTTTATAATCTTTATTGATTTTGTGATTCTAACAAAAAAAAAGTTTAATTTATCTCCATTCATTTAGAAAACAAAATTATTACTCAAGTTTCTGCAATTTTTCTAGATATACATTTTTTAAACTATTTGAGAATTTCGGGATTTTTTTAGTTACTATTTCTGAGGAAGACAGTAAATACTAATTCTTTTTAGGTTCATAGGTCTTTTTTTAGTGTAAGACTCAGAATATAAATCAGTATCTATAGCTTAAAAAATAAATCCTAAATTTGGGCATTGATTCATGATAAACTATAAATTCCTTATCTCCTGCACATCTTAGTCCTTACTTCCCTCAACAAAGGATAAATTCAAGTATTTCCTCAAAACTTCACATGGTAAAAACATATAAATCTTTGAATGTCCATAATAAAAGAATATTTTAAAAGATTAAGAAGAAATCTAAAAAGCATTAAGTTACTATAAAAAACAATGGGGCACTTGCAAGGAAATTAAAATAATCCAGCTCAGAAAGAGCTCTCCTGAAAACAGAAGGCGAAGAGAAGAGAGAAATGGAAGAAAATTAGGCTCCCAATCTGTTCATTTCCCAGAATTTGTGAACAACCTGCTTTCTCTCAACTGTCTTTACCATGAGCATGAGCATAACCCACAACGTACCAGTTTTCTACTGAATACAGGTTAAGTGCTATTACAGCAATGGTCAAAGTGCAACTCATTTTTTGTCGTTGTTGCTGTTAAATGAATAAACATTTTCGCCTTAAAAAAACAAGAAAAGAAAAACAAGAAAGTTAACACTTTCTTTTCCAACCCAGGCAATTCCATTCAGCTTTGGAATTTAAAGATGGGCTAGAAAAGATACTATGCTGCCACCTATCTACCTAAAATGGTAGAAAGAAAATGCAGACTACAGCTTTCGCTTCAGTCTGGATGACAGAAGAACACAGGGTCAAGGTCCATGGCATGCTTTAACTGCATCATTACTCCCACAAAAAATATGTATAATAATCATTAACGTAATATCCAAAGATAGGTAGGGACTTTGGAGGATCTTATTCCATATCCTGAATAATAGAAAGAGTAATAAGATGAATGAATGAAATTCCTGATACTATCTTTATTCACACATAATTTTATACACATACACATAATCAAGAGCTTGATACAGATTTTTGTTTTAGAGAAAAATGAAAGAAACCCAGGAAAGGGCTTGCAGAAACACTGATGGGACAGTATTTTTTGAAGAATATTCCACCATAAAACATTATTTTTTTCAATGTCAGTAATAATGGTAATAATGGTGACTTTTGTTCTGAAATTATTGGTAAATTTTTTCTACCTTTATGAAAAACACAGTAAAGATAATTTACAAAAGAACTGCTGAAGTAAGAACATTATTTTATTATTTAGCTTTAAATAAGTTTGTTATACAGCTGGAATTTTACAATGGATTTGCCCTTAAAACCAATTATTCCAGTTAAACTCTCAAGGCTTTTGTTGTTTTTTTGGCCCAGCAATGACTTCCTTCATCTCCCCATTTGGTTAATCTCTACCTCACCTATAAAGTCCACTATGAGTCTCATTCCCTACACTACAGCAGTTCTCAAACCTTATAGCCACAGAAGTTTTGCGCTGCACAACTCTACAGGATACTATTTACATAGACTATGATGTGAGTGTTACCTCCTGGAGTTATGCAATTAGGCAGCAATGATTAAAATCACCTGGGAAGAAATTTTTTTAAACAAAATGTTATTGCCATTGACACCTATGAGGAAATAGTTTGTATGGGACCAACCCTCACACCAAAAATACTATTAAAAACCAGATAAAATCCAATTAATTAATAAATACACAGCTGTGTGAAGACATTGGCAAGTAGCCAAAGTCTCCAGAACTTATAGGGCCAAAATCTCAGAGAACGTAGACAGGCATTAAGGTGATCCATATATTCTGCACTGTTTTTTTGTTTTTGTTTTTTTTTTGAGATGGAGTCTCACTCTGTCACCCAGGCTGGAGTGCAGTGGCCAGATCTCAGCTCACTGCAAGCTCCGCCTCCCGGGTTTACGACATTCTCCTGCCTCAGCCTCCCGAGTGGCTGGGACTACAGGTGCCCGCCACCACGCCTGGCTAGTTTTTTGTAGTTTTTTAGTAGAGACTGGGTTTCACCGTGTTAGCCAGGATGGTCTCGATCTCCTGACCTCATGATCTGCCCATCTCGGCCTCCCAAAGTGCTGGGATTACAGGCTTGAGCCACCGCGTCCAGCCTCTGCACTGCTTTTTATCTGAAAGTACTTGTCAATTCACACTCAGTACTGAATGAAAAGCCAAGTAGAACTGGAGACTCAGAACATCCTGCAAAATCTCCAAGGCCAGGAAAACAGTAACTGTAGGGCACAATCCACAATAAACACCTCAGTTTTTCAGCTGAGACCCCGAAGGACTATACTATTGGAATAAAGGCAAATTGAAACTAGTCTTTCACAAAGACAAATCCAGCAATCAAGATTCCTTACAAAGTACCAATAAACACAATAACCAGCATCTTCCCAAGAACTGCCATGTTGAGACCAATGTTCTGTTATTTAGCATTAGAAATTCTTGTTATACAAACCTGATTGGATAAAAATGAGCCTTCTCTTATATCCTATCAAAAAAAAAAAAAAAAAAAAGAGTAAAGCAAATCTGAGGAAGGAACACATCAACCACATTTTCTACAATTTGTCATGCAAAATGCTCAGTATTCTGACTTCGGCATGTCAGAGGGCAGGACCAAATATCTGGAAATTGAGAGGAAAAAAGAGTCAACAGAAACGAACCCACAGGGGGATCTCAAAATTAAAGTAATCAAACACAGACATTAAAATAACTGTGATTAACATGTTCAAAAAAAATACATGACAAAATAGGTGATTTCACCACAGAAATTATCAATGAAACAAAGTATCAAATGGAAATTCTAAAAGTGAAAAATAACTGAATTAAGACTCTTTAGAAGGATTTAAGGGTAGATTAGACACGGCACAAGAGCTGATTAGTAAACCAGAGGATAAATTAATAAGAAATATCCAGAATGAAGCACAGAGAGGGGAATAAAAAAGGAAAGTGAAGAAATAAATTTAGAACATATGCAGCACAATGAGACCTCATGTACATGTAAGTAGAATCCCAGAACTGCAGGAGAAAAAATTGAGCAGAAGTACTATTTGAAGTGATAAAGGCCAAGAAATTTCCAAAACTTAAGAATGACATCAGGCCACAGATTCAAAGTTACATAAACTCTCCAACAGAAAAAAATGCAAAGAAAACAATACCAAAGCACATCACAGAATCACAGAATAACTGCTAAAATACAAAGACCAAAAGAAATCATAAAAGCAGCCAAAGAAAAACACATTTCATTGGAGTAACAGTAAGACCAACAACTGACTTTACAACAGAAATGATGGAAACCATAAGACAATGGAATAACATCTTTCAAAACCTAAACAAAAGTAACCACCAACCTGCAATTCTGTGCCAAACAATAAATCCTTCAAAAATGAAGGAGAAATAAAAACATCTTCAGGGAACCAACACTGAGAGAATTTGTTCCAACAGACTTGCAATAAAAGCAGAAAAAATAAGCCTAGAGGAGGCTCAGACATAAGGAGTACTAGAAAAAGCACCAATACGTAGATAACTCAAAACAAATACTGACTACAGGTAACATATAACTTATATAAGAATATAACACATAATGTATATGTAATAATGATAAAGTCCTGTTACCATGTGATTTTTTTCTGTATCTACTTTCCACCCCAAAATACGAAAAATGATGATGACAGAGGGTGTTCCAAGGCCACTGCTTTCATTAGGTGCACAATGGTAAAGTACTAACTTATATTATACTTCAAAAAAATCAGAATAATGTTTTCATTTTTGGGAAAACTATAAAAAGAGTAAAAGAGAAAGCCACTAGAAATAGAAAACTGGAATTTTTTTTAATTAGAAATTCCAAAACAGGCAAGAAAAGGAGAAAATGGGAACATAGAAGAGATAAAGTCAAATAGTAAATAAATAGGAAGATGACAAAATACCACTTATACTAAGTAAAAATTTACTAAATATTTCATATTAAAAGACAATTTTTTAATGATGAAATATCAGCTGTCTATAAGACATATGAGACATAGTAACCAAGAAAGGTTGAAAGTATTAAAGACAGAAAAAGATATACCATGAAAACACTAACTAAAAGACAACTGATATAGTTAAACTAGTAACAGAAAAAAAATTTGAAGGTAAGAATCATTATTAATAAAGAAGCATGTTTTATAATGATACAAGAGTCAATCCACCAAAAAGATGTAATGAAGTTTGTATGTATCTGTAATATAGCTTCAAATTCTCAACTTCTAAATCAATGAAATGACTCGAAGTCATTTCAATGTATATTGAGTAACTACTGAACATTCATTTGCTTCAGATCATTGGAATATTTAGAGCTACATAGATTATAAAATACTTTCTTCAAGTTTAGTTATAATTCTGGTCCTAGAATTTAGCTTTACTCTATTAAACTTAAGTAGGTTAGAACAGTGCTAATAAACATTCAATTTTATGTATTTAAATTCATCTGTCTTTTCTTACAATGGGAAATATTGTGGTAAAGCTCTTCTCTCCATATACCTAACTTGATAATATATATGAATTACTTCGTTCATTGAGATAATATATCATAAACAAAACTAAAAATTACTTGATTCCTCAAAAAGAAGCAAAATGATCCTGGAAATTTCATAAAATAATCTCTGAGTTTTCATTTCATTACTGCTAATATGGTGGTAATTATACAAGTACCCCACTTGATACAACAAGGGAACTGTAAGACTTAGGCTAAGAGAACGATTTCTGCTCAGCACTACTAGACATAAATAACTCTGTCAGATCCCTAGAATTATTTATAATGTAGTGCTTCATTCCTAAAGTAGCTTTCTAACAACCAACATAATGATTTGATTTTCATTTGGTAAAATGCTAACATATTATGATTTTTATTTAAAAAAACACCTGCTTGAATCTACAATTGATTGCTCTAAGGAAAATCTGGTTTGACTTTTCAAAACCCACTTTTCAAAACCCACTTTTCACACTCATTTTTTATATACTTTCTTCTTCCTGATATATTTAATCTTTTAACAAACATTTGCTATGCTGCTGACCTTTTTCCAACATTATGCATGTAAACATATACATATATGTAGCATATTCATATATAACCTATAATCCATTTCTCCATTTTAAAAAAAGGTGACTGCCTAATTGCCATTAATTTCTCCAGTTTCTACCTTTCATTCAGAGAAGAAAATTAGTTTGTAATTTCAAACACCTTACTCCTTCATTTGATTACTGGAATTTCCTTAGTTGGTCATCAATCTTCCAGTAATAAATGCTTACTGTAAAACAGTCTCTAAAATTTTCACGAAAATTAATAGACCAAGAAAACTGCTTCCTCCCTCTGAGAGTTTTCACTAAAATCAAATGTAACATAAATTGAATGTCTATCACATACCAGCTAAGTTTACATATATTATTTCATTTAATCTCATTATTATTCACATTACAATGAGTGTAGAAGAAAATCACCACTCTGGAAAGGTTAAACAATGCGTCAAAACTCACTCATGTAATAAGAAAACACAGGCTTTAACCCTAGGTATGTCTGTTTATAAAGACAAGATCTTTCCACTACCAGAGGCTGGCCAAGTTACTGTAAAGAGCCAGACAGTTAATATTTTAGGCTTTACAGACCATACAGTTTCTGCCACAACTATTCAATTCTGCTGTTACAAAACAAAAGCAGCCATAGACAATATATAAACAAAAGAAAGTAGTTGTTTTCCAGTAAAACTTTTTAACAAAAACAGGCAGAGGGCTGAACTTAAACAAGGCCCAGAGATTGCCAATACTGCACTATACTACAATGCATTCATTACCTCTTAGCCGCTCTTTGTTTTTCATTAACACCACTAAATTCTACTTCTCTGTTACTTAAAAAAATTACTACCTTAATCCTACTGAGGAATTTCATTTTAATGCTTTTCTTATTAGGCTCAACTATTTGAAACATTACTCTGGGGAATATGTACATTCTTTTACATGATCTAACTTTAATGCCAATTGTATCAGAAATTTATCTACAAATAAGATGAAACATTTCTAAAACTATCGTACTAGCATGCATCATATTCTCAGTGGATAACTTTTTAAAGCATCTTGCAAATTCATGTTATCATTGCTGATGAAAGTCAGGGAGAAAAAAAGTTCTTTTTCTCAAGAACATAACTATTTGAGAACCTTTAAAAACTACATCTGGGAGTTGAACAATGAGGACACTTGGACACAGAAAGGGGAACATCATACACCGGGCGGGGCCTGATGTGGGGTGCGCGGAGGCAGCAGGGATAGCATTAGGAGATATACCTAATGTAAATGACGAGTTAATGGGGGCAGTACACCAACATGGCACATGTATACATATGTAACAAACCTGCATGTTGTGCACATGTACCCTAGAACATAAAGTATAATAATAAAAAATAATAAAATCTTGATGATGTTATGCTAAAAAAAATACATTCTACATTTTTATTCCTGAAAAGAAACGAACATTTCATCTTTGTTTTTCATTATTATAGATATTTTTAAACCAAGACACATATATTGAAGATTCAATGTGTTGCTTTCTAAAGAAAGCCACTCAACACTAATAAATAACCATAAATGAATTTCATGAAAAGGAAATGTCAGACTAGGGCCCACCTTCTCAATTCCAATATAGTTCAAAATTCACCAATTTGGGAGTTTATTTTCGTTGTTTTGTTCCCAATCTTTTGTACTTAAAGGAACCACATGTTAATAATTGTATGCTACAACTGCTCTAATGTTAGTGGATATAAACATTTCTTACCAAATTACGCTTTTTTAGTGGAAGAAAATAGTAATAGTGGCAGAAAGAAAACATCAGTGCGTAGCAAGTAAGAAGTTCAGTGTAGAAACACAACTGCAGAAAGAGCCAATGATTATCTTCACCAACACAATTGTTAATCCTAAAGAAAAAAAACGAAAAAGAAACAATATTTTAAGTTCACCTCAGGATCAACAAGACTAAAATAAAAACAAATAATATCACATATGCTTGACTTCATGGAGATATGCTAAGGCCACTCGAAGGTAAAAACAAACTATACAAGGAAAAGTATAAATACACCATCTTACATTTGTAAAGCACTTCACAAAGGAAGTCCACATATGTGATCCCCTTCAACTCATAACAACTCAGCGAGACAGGAAGAGCAGACGGTAGCTTCCTGTGTCACTGATAAGGAACCAGGGAACAAAGGAGTTAAGCCAGAGGATGTACAGTTAGAAGACACAGGGGCCAAGAGAGCAAGAACCCTGCTTCCCTGTATATTGCTCTTCCTTTACAGTATTCTAGCTGTGGAAAGCAATCTGAATGCCCTGAAGTAAAACAGCTGAAACATACCACTCCGGCATGACTAATAAGCATTCACAACTTTTTTTGATTTTAAAAATCTATCCCTGGTTGCTGAAAATAAAAATGTATTCAAAACTATTTACAGATACATAGAGCAATACTTCCACCAATACAACAGTGAACCCTAACTAGGAAAGAGGATTAATGTTACAATCAAAAATTTTCAAGGCTAATTTAAGCTGAATATTTTATTGTTCCAAATTTATTGTATCCAAATTGTCAAAATATCCTAAAATTCCAGCAAAAAACCCTAGTTCAAAACTACAAATGACTTTGCACAAATGTCTTCATTTCAAAATAGTATTATGCTGTCAATGAAAAAGAAATGATGTAACAGGTTTCAGTCCTAACTTAAATCGCTCTTTTTAACTTGTCATTAAACCATTTTTTAAAGTCAAATATAGAACTGAACTGAAAAACCCTAGAGAGGTATTTCTTAGACTTAACAGTGCATGTTTTGTAAACAAGAAAATCTACTGTGCTTTGTTATTTGTAAGCAGGATTATAAAAGAAGTGTGCTTATACACACTCAAAAATGCTCTTCAACAGCTGCTGATTGAAAGATGGCTTATCCTTGTTCTATCCTTCCTGTCCCCAGGAAGTTTAAGAAACAATGTCTATGATCACAGCATTCCTAACCAGAACAGTTTTAAGAAGCACTAAGGTACTCAATCTATATGAGTTCTTTTTGCAACGTTTGAACTACTTAGAAAGAATGATCAAGCCCGGCGCAGTGACTCACGCCTGTAATCCCAGATTTTTGGGAGGCCGATGGGGGCAGATCACCTGAGGTCAGGAGTTCGAGACCAGCCTGGCCAACATGGTAAAACCCCATCGTTGCTAAAAATACGAAAACCAGCCGAGCATAATGGCATGTGCTTGTAATCCCAGCTACTCAGGAGGCTGAGGCAGGAGAATCACTTGAGGCCAGGAGGCGGCGGTTGCAGAGAGGTGGAGGTTGAGATCGTGCCACTACACTCCAGCCTGGGCAACAGAGTAAGGCTCCATCTCAAACAAAAACAAACAAACAAAAAGATCAAAGCCAGAAATATAGAAAACCTTGAGGCGTTGTGAGAATTGACCTCCAAACCTAAAACTGTGCTAGGCAGCTAAATAGTACAATTTCTGAAAACATCAAAAATTTTCCTTGCTTCCAATTTACACTATATATTTCCCCTGTTCTCTGAACATTTCAGCAGTGCTCTATCGGGAAATTTGATCATAAAAATTCCTGAATCTCTTTAGGTCCCTTGTCTACCCTCCTTTCTGATACTCCGAATCCTTTGTACTTCCCCCTCACTGCTAACAACTTCTGAAAAGTTGACTAAAACTATGGAAGCAAGAGGCCTAGAAAAAGAAATCACCCCAAGGTTAGAATTAAGGTTAAATAGCACCTTATTTGGTCACCAATAAGTGAGTCTTTCCTAGTTGATTTTTTTTTAATCTTAAACTATTGCATTCATTTGAAAAAAAAGGCATCAATATCCACTTGCATCATGAACATTTGTATTTTAGTTAGTAAGAAACACTACAATAAGAAGTGCTTAAAAACTGAGTTTTCTGTATGATTAGCAATTATCTGAATACATGTTTCACCTAGTTTTCTAAAAATCTATTACTATTGTGAGAGCAAACAGATCACTGAGCTTTAGAAGATTACTTGGAAATTAATCTGTTTAAATTCAAGGCACGGTTCTGAATATCAACTATATGTCATATACTATTCTATCTTGTTGACAGATTTAGAAATTTTTTAAATTTTTATGTAGTAACAAAGTGCTTTTATCGAAAATGCTCTTATTTTTTCCTGTTTCAGGAAATTATCTTCTATTTAAATAATCAGTCTATGCAAAACAACAAATTTCCACTGAAAGTTTGCTGATTAACTGTGCTATCAAAATAAGTTATCAAAAATAAGGAAAACTCTAAACTGATTAACATTAGAAAAAGCTAAACTCTACTTGAATCAATTTTAAATAAATGCAATTACAAATTAAGAGGCTCACTATGTACATTTGCATATATGCATGTCTGTGTATACAAACATAAATACTACATATATGTATACAGATACATTTGTCAAACTCTACACTATACCAGTTTAAATATTTATACAGAGAGCCAATGCTAAGAAAACAGAATTAAATACAATATCTTGTTCACAGATTTTTGTGACAGCTTTAAAATGAGATACAATACAGAATTCACACAGCATTTGTTTTCAGAGAGTCTATTTCTCAACTGAACATTTTCTTTAAATATTACAAGAGAGCCCCCTATTGACCAAAACTGTTGGCAGTTTTGCAGAATCAGCTAATTATCACTCACATACTTCAACACGTACATAACGGTAGTAGCTATATCCAACACATAATGCTTAAAAAGCTTTAAGGGGTAAGGAAGAGGTTATCAGGGTGTCTGAAATATTACTAATTAAACAAAAAGGGAATACAAACATTCGGATATATATGGTTTACTACAATTAGAAATAGCTACCATTTAAGTACATCCTACATGTCAGATATTTTATTACATGTTTTATATACATTGCCTCATTTAATACAACCACCTTTATCCTTTTGTATATTAGGTTGCATATTATTAGTTTTTTTGCTCAAATCTCTCCTTGTTAGAAAACATAGGATTTCTGTGGGAAAATGACTTTGGGAGTTGATCAATCATATAATCTAAATAACGATATCCTTATTAAGATATTGTAAAACTATGTAACTTTAACGTAACTTTTGTTTAAAGCTGCTAAGTTGTAAGATTTACATTTTATTACCCACCCCCCTATTCTTTGCTAGAAGTGAATCACTCTTACCATGGACAGTGATGATCCATTCTCCTCACACAGTGGCCACAGCGGCTACAGTGATGGGAACGCTTTGGTCTCATCAGATTACACTTGTTACATAATTCCCAGAACTCCCTTTCTAGAGAAGGAAATTAAAATCCATTTAATGAAGGCAAGTGGGTAATGCTGAAATTTAGCAACAGTTGTTTAGAAGATTTTATGGGAAGACTTCAACATATAATTCTAAGAGATTTTTCTTCTTCTAAGCCTTTGGTGTAAACGTGTTTGCCATAAATGTTGTGGTTCTATTCTATATATGTCTTATTTTGTGTGTTTCTAATTTAAAAGACTATAAAAATAAGACACTATTGTTATAGTCAAAGTAAGAGACAGAAAACAATGTATTTGGATTCTGGGTATACTGTGAGAATATAAGTAAAATCCAACGACAAAACCCTAAAGCCTAACCAAATTATTATACTAAAACAATTTTATTTAAACAAATTGATTTCTAGAATTTTATTTTTTGAAGGCTCTAAAGAAGAAATAATGCTGACCCTGGTTTCAGTTGATTAGTAAGTTGAAATCAATCCTATAAACTCATTTGAAAAACAGAGATGGCATTCCCCTCCACACACTTTCCCTAAATCATTTAATTTTTAAAAACATCAATAGATTCATTTAAGAGTGTACATGACAGGTTAGAAAAGGAGGTCATATGGGTTTGGGAGGTGTCAGAATAGTTTCAGTAGTTAAAAATGTTGTAAGATGACTATTATTTTTAATGAAAATAAAGCACTTCTTCACAAAACACTGAACTACCATCAAGTAGCAATTTCCTCTCATCTGTAGTGAAATAGCACACGATTAAGTTCTGTGCAAAAAACACGAAGTTTGCATAAGAGAAAAGGCTTTTGTTTTCATTAAAAATTGTCCTAATCAGATCCATGAAAACTATGAAAGAGTCATCTTCCTAGAAAAGACAATTGCCTTTTTATACAAAAATGTATCTTTTAAATATGTTGGAATGGAATTTTACTTTTACAAAATTCTTTTAATTTTCATCATTCGTGTTTATACTATTCCATAACCTCATTAAAAGTACGGGCACAGTAAGATTAGCCTAATTCCTATATTCAGATTGAATATTACTATATGAAGAGTGGGACCCTAGCACATAGTAGGTAGTCACTAAATGCTTGCTGATGTATAAAAAGTCTAAAATCAAAACATGAAAGATTCAAAATAAAAGTGAAAGGTAATAGTAGACAGCATTCAATTTTTGAAAAAGATTCTCTATTTGAATTCCATTATTTTAGTTGAATGGTCAGGAGCAACATCAACATGCTGGACTTTTATACAGTAAAGCGTTGGGAAAACATTCCCACTACAGATATCTCTGAAGAAACAAAGTATGAATAAAACCTATATCAAATTAATTGTTCCAATGATATGAAAGTTGAGAAATTATCTCTTATATTTCAAATCTCATTTTAAAAGAAAATCCTTTTTCATTTCTTAGTTATTCTAATGAAAATAAATCATGCAAGAGCAACAATATTAAAGCTTAATTGACATAGTTAAACTAGTATTATTTACCTCTAAGTGAACTAAAAACTCATTTAATATATAGCATATTACAATGTCACAAGCATATCATATCCCACTCCCCTGCTTAGCTCAATGCTCCCAAACATCCCAATGTTAAAACTTTGAATTCACACATTGCGAGGAATATAGACAGGAAGGAGGCTCTCTCCACAATGAGCCAATTTTCATTAAAAGGCAATATAAAAACTTTGTTTTTATCAACCCCTTAAAACATAAACACGGTGTATTCATTATTGGTAATTTCTGAGAAATCAGTATATAATTCTTCACTTTATATCTAAAATGTATTCTCAGAAAAGAGGAGAGCACGTGGCTATAGTTAGAGAAAGCCTATAATTCTTAATCTAGACCACAGATACAAACTACAGTCTGCAGGCAAATCCAGTCTACCACCTGTTTCTGTATGACCTATGAGCTAAGAATAATTTTTACAATTTTAAACTATTGAAAATAACAATTTGTGACATGTAAAAATCATATAAAATTCTAATTTCTGTGTCCATAAAGTTTGATGTACCCATCATTTACATATTGTCTATGGCTGCTTTTGTGTTTCAATGGCAGAGCTGAGGAGTTGTGAAAGAGACTGTACGGCCCATAAAGCTGAAAATGTTTACTACAGGCGTTTATAGTAAAAAATAATTTATTTGCTAATCTATGGTCTGGACCATAAATTGATTTAAAGAAAGAACTTGAGTCATTCCTTTGATAACATGGAGATACCACGTAAGTATCTCAAATGAGAAATACCTGTAAAAACTCACAGTTTCACATATCTATATGAGCACATACATCTCTATATACTTAGGGAAGAAAGGAGAAATCACTATTGTACAAAATCTAGAAATTTAATTGATCATCTAGAAGGTGCTTCTGCCTTGTGTAGCAAGAAAAAAATCCATCCATCTTAACATACCCTACATATCTCCAAAGCCTTTCTTAGTCATTTTCCTTTCCTTTCTTTACTCATGTCCACATAGGATCTTGGTGACTGATACATTCTGATGTCTGATGATTTTTGTACTAGCCATGTAGTAATATTTTTTAAAAGCCTATGAGAAAAAGAATTCAACTGAAAATTTATGATAGCTTTAGAAAAATTAAAAGCTAACAGATACATTTTTAAGGGAGAGAAAAATCAAAATATAAAACAAAATTTAAAAAAAAGGCAAACTCCATAAATGACTGAGGCTGTTTAATGTGAATAAATACATCATTTTGTTTAACCTGGAGATTTATTAATGCTGTAAATGCTTGAATGAATATAATACAATGCTTGGTTTGTTTAACCCTCAGAAAGGAAGGAATCACCCTCGACTTGAGTCTTTTAAGAGACTCACCTTTTAAGGGACCCTCACTCAATTAATACATTTAAAATCACTAAGTAATGCTTTGAGGAGAAAAACATTACTTGAAATAACCTAAATCAACACAAAGTTTGGGTCCTAACAGAGATTCCCTGACAAGAATCAGTTGTCAATGTAGGAAATAAATGTCAATAAGTCTCTCACAGATCACCTTTAAAAAGCAATATAAGAGGGAGGATAAAACCAAAACTGTGAGTGAATACATGACCCTGATCACTGAATACAGGCATCCTTACAGCTTGGGGTAAATTTTTCAGAGACTGCATCAAAACATGACGCATTTTTTTTTAACTTGAAAGAATTTCCTCTGTAATGCTATGTCAAAAAAAAATGGCTCTAGTAATGACAAAACCACATGTCGAACATGCAAGTGAAAAACTTGATTAAAATGTTCTAAAGTTGATTGCGGTGATGGTTACGCAACTGTGGGTATACTAAAACCCATAGAATTGTACACTCTAACTGGATAAATTATATGGCATGTAAATTATATTCAGTAAAACATTTTTGGCCGGGCGCGGTGGCTCAAGCCTGTAATCCCAGCACTCTGAGAGGCCGAGGCGGGCGGATCACGAGGTCAGGAGATCGAGACCATCCTGGCTAACACGGTGAAACCCCGTCTCTACTAAAAAAAAAAAAAACTAGCCGGGCGAGGTGGCGGGCGCCTGTAGTCCCAGCTACTCGGGAGGCTGAGGCAGGAGAATGGCGTAAACCCGGGAGGCGGAGCTTGCAGTGAGCTGAGATCCGGCCACTGCACTCCAGCCTGGACGACAGAGCGAGACTTCGTCTCAAAAAACAAAACAAAACAAAACAAAACCATTTTTAAACATAGTTAAGAACTTGAATAAAATTTCATAAAATATGAAAGTGATAAAAACATTTTTAACTGAAGGTGTTCATTTTATATTTTATTTCAAATACACATGTGAACAACTCAAGTAATATAAACAAACACAACAATTTCATTTGACTGTTTCATCTACATGCTCAAAAGTTTATAAAGTCAAATTCTGGGAATCTTTTCATGAGAAAATGGAACATTTCCTTATATTCAAATTGCCTCATATTTAGTAAGTCACATACATACTAAAGTCATTGTGTTTCAAAAAAGCAGAAAGGCATTTAAAATATTTCAGAGTAATTCAATAAAAAAAATAGTTAAAATCACCAAAGTATTAGGGCTTTAAGTTCCCTTTTCTGAAGAATTCAGTTATATGAAATTGCTCAACCTTTAAACATTCCTGAATAAATGTCACTCTTCTATAGTTTCAACTCTCTAGGCATTCAATATTATTTTTCACTGTTAAAATTTTGTAATGTTTTTTACTAAATTAAAATAATATTTACAAAAGAATCAGGTAACCAGCACCAAAAAGTAAATGATGACTTAAGTTTTCCCCAGATTCGTAACAAAGGTGAATAAAAAGCTAAAATTATCAATCTGTATATAGATCCATGGTAGTAAGATGACAGAGACAAGGTTCTGGGTCTCTGGGCTGGATCTCACACCAACAACCAGCTGTTTAATCCAGGAAGGACAATCTATGCTCCTGACCACCCAGCCTACCTACCTCATACAATTACCATGAGGATCATATGATAATGCGATACTTTTAGAAAAAGACTATGGAGAAACATTAATATATGACAAGTAAGTGTATTTTTGTCAATGGAGTGAATGGGAAGTTTTTTGAATTCAGGGAAGAAAAATAGGCCACATGCCAATTGAGACAAGATGTAAAGCAGACATCCAAACAGTCAGTAAGATGCCAGGGTGTCCTACATCACTACAGTCTAGACATTAAAGATAACAGAGTTGTTACATTTAGACTCAATTAGTCAATTAGGCCTAAAGATACAAATTTTGGGGCATATACAACATTCTTAACTTTTAAATTAGTTTCCAGTGTCTTTTTTTAATCACAAAATTTCTAGTAAAAATTAGGATTCCCTGTATTCTGAGAATTTTAAGATCTAACAATCTAATTGCATGACAATTTTACTGTAGCTGAGTAGAGACAACTACTTTCAGATAAGGTATGAAATACTTGCTATATGGCCCCTCTCATTGATTTGCAGTGTCTGGAACATCTAGGCATTTGAGTCTTTCACCACTGCAAACTAAAGAGTTCATCAGAAACAGGCCTTCAAGTTAGAAAATACCTGTTTCTTTGATTTTCAAGGGCCAATGGATTTTCAAGTTGAAGTAGATAACACATGTATACAATATTTTAGAGAGGTTTTAGCTAAGCCAGGTGGGAAGAAAAGTGATTCTATACAAATTGCAGAGTGCCACCCTCCCTGCTCCTGTCCCACTGCAAAACACATATACACACACAAACTTCTAATGCCAGTCCTACTGCCTCTATACATTAATAAAAACTTAATATTTAATGTAGTATTCAAAAACTTTTACAGTTATATAAACATCAGTGTAATATTCCCATTGAATCTCTGAATTTTCAAGGCCAACTAAGCCTCCAAATGATGGGTGTCGAAAAACAATAATCAGAATTTAAGGGAGACTATAAGTAACTTGTCACTTAATCTAATTTCCTAAGAAATTACTGCTTGGTTTCCAAACTGTGCCACACACTGGAAGCACCTAGGATCTTTCAAAAATACTGATACCTGGTTCCTATGCTCCAGACATTCTGATTAAACTAAATGGGGTGTGACCTGGACATTGAGATTTTTTGAAGTTCCCCAGGTGGATTCTAATGTGCAGCAAGTTGGAAACTACTAAATTACTATAAAAAGTATTTTGCTTTGCAATGTACTACACAGGCATATAAATTTCTTACTAGAAGTTCAGAGAGTTCTCAAAGCTTATATAGCAAACAATCAAAGAGTGAGCCTCAGGAATGAAAATAAATAAGGCTATACAATATATACCCAGTATGTAATAAAACAAGCAATACATTTTTAATTCATTTTTGAGATCTGAATGGCTATTTTGCAATAGAGTAATCAAAAATCACCTTCGACTGAAACTAGAATAAATGCTTGCCATTTTTCACTGAATTGTTAGAACTTGGAAAAACAGACAATAGTATTCTTAATATTACAAGTATTTATTCTAAGCAATATTGTATTTATAACATAACGTAAGTGGCACCATCAAGAAAACTCCTTTATAAAATTAAAATATAACTTCTCAGATAATTATGTATCATTCAACGACTATGTACTGAGCATCTTAAATGATAGAGACTCTTCTGGATATGAGGGATACAGCAGCGAGTAAATGAAGACAACAAAAACAAAAAATCTATACTCTCACAGAGCTTATGGAGATCTAGAATGGGAGGTGGAAGACAAACAAACAAGTAAACTGAAAAGGAAGCCAAGAGATGGGGTGTGGTGAAATTGCAGGGGTGCCGGGGGAGTAGGGTTGCAATTTTAAGTAGAGAAGTTTGGAAAAGACACATACAAGCAAAGACTTCAAAGCAGTGTTGGATGACATACATAACCAACACATATTAAAGGCAATAAAATATGTAAATAAAGACAGTAATTCTGGCATCAGCAAAACTGATAAATCCAGAGTACCATACCTCCATGTGGGATCTTGGGGTTCTCAGGGAGTCTTCCTGGATCAGTTATTGAGGCCCTCACTAAGGCAACCAGACAGAATATGGCAATGCCATAGAATACTTTAAAATAAATAAATTAAAGAAATTAGTTACTTATCCTTCAAAACATTTTATCAACAATCATAATTAAAGTTTAAAATGTATATTTTAATAAACACCATCAGCAGAAAAATTTTCAAAAGATTAAAAAATAATTTAACTCACCAAATAATACTGTCAGGAGGACTATCTTAAATAGTACTAATTTTAATTATTATTTTACATGATAATAACTCAAACTTCTTATAAATCAGATCCCTTAACAGGGACTTCCTATTAATAATGGCATAAATGAATAGGCTTACTTTTAATTACTACATGTTTTATATTAGAAAGGATCAAAATACCAACAAGTAAACTTTTGTATTTACTGGGTATCTTCAATATTACTCTGAATTAGTGAAGTTCAACTGTCCCTTTTGATGGATCTTAAAACAATTAATTTGAGAACTAAGACTTAGAAACGTTTTCATTTTAAAATTAATAACCAGAAAACAAAAATAGGAAGGGAAAATAGATTTGGCCACCATAATTCTACATTTTTAAATTAGTTAGAATAGAGGAATTCTGTTGGGGGGATTAAAAAAAACACTGTACATGTAAAAGGAACAGTCTGAGTGCTCAATCCAGGACTGACTGCATACTACTGTTCAGTTTTGTCATATATATAACATTTCCCATGGTTCGTGTGAGGTCAGAATGAGGTAATGGGCATGAAAACTGTAAATGCCATGTACGTGCAAAATATATTATTTCAATTTATTTTAATCATAAGCAAGCCATCACTAATTGACTAATAACTATCCAGAAGTTCAAAGTGTTACTATAATCAACCTCGTAACCAATACTTTTCTTATGAAATTCTTTCTTCTCAGTAACATATATTATCTCTATTCTTAAAACGACTACATTTGTAATTAGGTACAAAACAGCAATATTGAAAATACAGATAGACATGCAAGTTATCACTACTGTGTCAGTTTTCTATTTTTAACAAAATGGTCTTTATGTACTTTGCAGTTAAAAATGGAGATATCACTTTTATCTAACTGCAAATCTATACAGGCCATTATTTCTGCAAGTTCATAAATAAGTAAAAAACTGAATATTGACAGCACTGCTAAAATACTAAATATATTAAAAGGAAAGTTAACACAGTGACACTACACTCCAAAAACGTTTACGGTGAGAAAAATAATTATACAAGAAAATAAAGATCAAGAAACTTACTTATTATTAATATGCCTGGAATATGTCCTTCTTCATAGTGAGGAAAGAGGACAATTTTGGGAATTAAAACAAAATTGTATAACCAAACAAAGACAATCAAACCCATGCAGCACCAACCATGTGGGTCAACAACAAAGTGAATCCGGAGACCCATTTTGCAGTCTTATAACTGCCTGCTAACCCACAAGGAAGGATGATCCTAAGGAGAAGGCACAAAGAAAACAATTACTTACATAGAAAAATTTGACTAAAAACTGTATTTCTGGCAAAACTTCTATAAAATAACAGTGAGTTTTCTTTGCATATTTGATATTTTCTTTCTATAGTTGACATATTTATTGATACTTCTTTGTATATATATTTTTACAATAAATACTTGGGAAAACAAACAGAAGTTTCAGGATATTCAAATTTTACCAAGCTTCAAATAATTTCAATGTTTCATTATGAACTGCCATCACAGCTATAAATTGGAATCATCTACTGAATTTAAAACACAAGTTTGTCCTTAACCCAGTCCTTACCACAATGAGTTGAACTTCCCGTGTAAACCCAAAAGAAATGAATACACATGTCCACCAAAAGATTACGTACAAAAATTTTTAGTAGCTTTAATCAGAAGACTGATGGTCACACAAGTCAAAATGGTGGTTATCTTGTGGTGACCGGGTGTATGTTAACTGAACAGGAACATGAGAGAACCTTTGAGGGGTTTGAAAATGTTCCATATCTTGCTTTCTCTTTCCCTAAGCGGCCTGAGGTAATCTGTGAAAATGGTTCGCTATTCACTTGACCCGGAGAACCCCACAAAATCATGCAAATCAAGAGGTTCCAATCTTCGTGTTCACTTTAAGAACACGCGTGAAACTGCCCAGGCCATCAAGGGTATGCATATTCGAAAAGCCACGAAGTATCTGAAAGATGTCACTTTACAGAAACAGTGCGTACCATTCCGACGTTACAATGGTGGAGTTGGCAGGTATGCCCAGGCCAAGCAGTGGGGCTGGACACAAGGTCGGTGGCCCAAGAAGAGTGCTGAATTTTTGCTGCACATGCTTAAAAATGCAGAGAGTAATGCTGAACTTAAGGGTTTAGATGTAGATTCTCTGGTCATCGAGCATATCCAAGTGAACAAAGCACCTAAGATGCGCCGACGAACCTACAGAGCTCATGGTCGCATTAACCCATACATGAGCTCTCCCTGCCACATTGAGATGATCCTTACTGAAAAGGAACAGATTGTTCCTAAACCAGAAGAGGAAGTTGCCCAGAAGAAAAAGATATCCCAGAAGAAACTGAAGAAACAAAAATTTATGGCACGGGAGTAAATTCAGCATTAAAATAAATGTAATTAAAAGGAAAAAAAAAAAAAGAAAATGTTCCATATCTTGACCTGGGTGGTACTTTATGGGTATATACATATGTAAACATTCACTGAGCTGTATACTTCAGAACTGTGCACTTTAGTTTAATTTTAAACTACAATAAAACATTTTTTAAGGATTTTGAAAAATGACAAAAAGTGAAAATTACAAATTGCCAAAAATACTAAAATTCATAGAATGGAGCCCAGCAAATCTCATCATGATCAATTCAAGAAGGCTCCTGTTTAAATGAGGCTTTTCTTAGTTGAGTGTTAACAATATGCTAACAGATCTCTCAATGAGACACTTAAGGAGTTAAGATACTTCTATATATATATATATATATATATATATATAGTACCAAAAAAGTGACTTAAAATACATCCATACTTTGGTAGATATAACTTCCAAGGCTGAAATAATAAATTGTTGCATAAAGTCTAGAGGGCACCTTTTACATAAAATGTAATGGTATAATAATAAACTAGGACAATGGTTCTCTATCCTGTAAGAAAACCAGAAACACCTGGGGAGCTTTTTAAAAATACATATCCCCAGACCCCATTCTACATTTACTGAATCATAATTCTTCATAAAGCTCAAAAAGCAATAAAATGTTGTAAAATGCTCTGCAAGAGTCTGATAACAGCTGACTGGTGTCTACGAACCACTGACCCATAAGCTTCACAAATACTTCAGTGTTACCACAATGAGTTGAACTTACTTAGTTCAACAAATATTCACTGAGCCTCCACTACACACCCATTACTTGCTAAACACTGCAGATACAATGATGAAGAAGACATGGTCTTTGCTTAAAACAGTCTAATGGGAAAAAGAATCAGACAAAAGGCTCAATATGGTAAGTTCCAGATTTGCGGACAAAATGTTAATAGGGGCACAGAAGATGGGACTAGATAAACTAAGTCTTCCTGTAAGAGATGAAACCTGAATTCAGTCTTAGAAGGTTAGTAAAAGTTATCTAAGCAATGAAAAGTGACAACAATACTGCAAACAGAAGGAATAGCAGGAGCAAGAGTAGAAACTGTGGGAGGTATTACAACCTGCCATCACAAATCATAAAGCTTTCTGTGGAGAGTGAGTGCTAAGAAATACGGGCCTATATCATGAAGGCCATAAAGATGCCATGTTAGAATGCTAAGACTGAATTCTTTGGCAATAGAAAGCTATTGAAGCAGGGGATTAACATGATGAAATGTGTACTGTGAATAAATTACTGAAGCTCTGGTGTGAATGATAAAATTAAAGACAGAGATCCATTAGGCTAAGAGAAGGCAAAAGCCAAAATTAGGTTTGCAGAAAGGAGCAATTGTTAGAATCAAACCAGTCTGACTTTCTGGTTGATTAGATATTAGGTGTTACAGGGGAAAGTGTCAAGGGTGACTCCCAGATTTTCAGCCTATATCCCAGTCCACTTCATTCTAAGAACAATTCATAATCAATTGAAAAGCCTCAGGGTACCATCCCTTAGAGGCCTTGCCAATGTTCTTCAAGCTATAAAGCTACTGAAACAACGAAAAAGACACTAAGGAATACTTAATTTTAAAAGAATACCCCCGTTTTCTCATCCCCAGATCCTGCAAATATTGGGGCAGCAGGAAAAAAAAAAAAAAAAAAAAAGAACCCAAATGCAATACCACTCAATGGTTTACATCAGATATATTCTAACTTGTGTATGAATTCTAAAATAGAAATAGTGCCTAGGCCACTAAACTAATAAAAGTTTCATTTACTTATCTTTTAATTTAAAAATCAAAAGACAGATTGGTATCATTAAAATGAAAGTCAGGATAAAGCATGCTATTTAATTTGCTAAGAATCATTTTAATAAAGGAATCTCAAATACAAATGGTAAGCTATCTACACAGTCAAAAAGAGAAACATTCAAGACAATGTTAATTTTTTAGCCTTGCCAACTATCAAGTGCTAAAAGAAATGACAAGTGCTTTTTCAACATGTTCAATATTATTACTAACGTTTCAGTTCTATTCAAGACTAAAAACAGAACATGAATTTCATTAAGTATATATGAGAGTAACTTCATTACTTATTTCTAAATTTATTAACTTTAGAAACAGAAAAGTACATGAGCCAGCAAAACAAGTGGCAAAATTATCAAATATTCATTTTTGAACTCCATTTTTATTCTCCTCCACTAGAGAACAACAAATTTTTCTTTATCACTAGAAGAGATCTCTCACAACAAAAAAAAAATTACAAAGTGAAAAGTAGAGTTTAAAATATATCCATTTTTCCTGGATGTAAACACAAATAGATGACAATCTCTAAAAGAGCAAGTATCCCTAAGGAAAAGTGAGCACAGGATAGAAAAATATAACAACAAACAAATAAGATGTTGAATATATTTTTTAAAATACCTGACTGGTAAAACTTAGCTCCACAAAATCCTCTCAATTGGGTTGCAGAACACAAAACAGTGATCTTCCAAGTGCTCCAAATCAGATGACAAACCACAAATGCGTAACTGGAAGAGGTGCAAGATCATCTCTCCACTCAATTAATATTTACCAGGCGTGGCTTATGGCTGAAGAGGAACTATTACACATCCTGAGCAACGACCAAACTGAACACAATGCTGTTACTTGGTCTTAAGGACAGCATTCATAAAATACTTTCATTAGCAGGAGATTCCAACATACTAATTTGTATATTAAATGGTGAGCTCATAACTCAAAACTCTGATTAAGTAACTAGTGGATATACTGGTACTTCAACTTTTTTTAAGAATGCTATCTGGTAACTATAGTCGACTACAGGGACTAAATGATGTAAATTACTACAGCACAAACTTTAAAAACAATTATAACTTCACTCTAATAAACCAGACGGAGTAAATATTTATAATGTTCAACTTATTCCAGTGGAATACTACCATTTTTTGCCTTTTCAGGCAACTTTATTTCACCACATATTCTCCTCAGGAAGAATACTCAAGTCACTATGAAAATGACAAAACTATTAATGGACAGAAAACTATAACATCAAGATGCAGATTTTAGAAAATCATAAAGATTAGCCAAAATAATTACCAAGAAATATATCCAAACACATATGTCTATGCTTACAGTTTTATATGACTCTTCACCTCAGCCTAAGGGGTCTTGTTACCACTGTTCGACGATATTCCATTAGTCATTCCTCCTATCTGAAACGTCCCTACCATTCTGCTTACTCCATCCAAATTCAACTCAGACTTCAAGGCCAATTTGAATCTCATTCTCCATTTGAAATTTTTCCTGGCACTTCAGTTCACAATGATTTATCTTTTTCTTCTAAATTTCATTAAAAGGAAAAGTATTAGAGTAGCAAGTGGCTTTATATTCCTGGAAGAAGGAAGGCCTTCACAATGAAGACCCATCAGCCATGTCTGACCAGATAAAAATGAACACATCTGAAGCCCAAAACACATGAAAAGCAAAGTTAAAAGACAAAGCATTCCTGGAAAAAATACAACACATGACTGACAAGAGGCATACAATGTAAATATATAAAGAAGCAATTCACAAAGGGAAAGAAATCCAATGGCTAATCATTACTGATTAGGAAAATGTGAAATAAATAACAAGGTACATTTTTCATGTATTGTACTGAAAAACTTTTAGAAAGATGATATCCAATGTTAAGAGGGCACAGAAAAAAAGGACACTCTCATACATTACTGGTGGGCATGTAAACTGATACAATCATCTTGGGAGGGCAATTTGGCAGTATGTATCAAAAAGTAAAACCCTTTTACCCAGCAGTTTTATTTTTACTATTACCTACAAAAGTACTCCTGAGACCGTATATACATATACGAGGATGTACAAGGATATAGCACTTTCCGTAATCACGAAAGCATGGCACAATCTAAATGTCCATGTAGAGAAAAGGGAATGATCAAATAAATTCTAATACACCCATAGTGTAAACTATTTCCAAGCTATTGCAATTTTTTTTTAAGGCAGAAAAGAAGGCAGATTTAGATCTGCCTATAACTACCCACTACATACTGCTGAGTGAATAAAACAAGTGACATAGACAAAATCCGTTAGGAGTGGAGAGGGAAGAGACTTTAACTGGCTTTCTGGAAAGAGACAGGGATAGAGACAGACCAGAAACAGGCATGAGGGAACTCTCTGTGGTGCTAATAAGTATGTTTCTATTGATAATGGAGTCTGAGTTACAAAGATGTATGAATTTGCCAAAACTCAGCAAAAGTACACTTAAGATTGTTGCGTGTCAGGTATGTAAATTTACCTTTAAAAAACTGTAAACCAATACTGAGCCCTAATTAACAATATGTATACTGAATTATGTAGAGGGAAAGCATACTGATGTCTGCAATTTACTTTGAAATGATTCCCCCAAATTAATAACAAAATGGATAAAAGATACATGAACATGCTGAAATTTGTTAAAATGTTAGTTAGGAATCTAAGTGATAGGTATTCAGACATTACACAATAAAATTCAATGCTTCTGTTGGAAATTTTTCAAAATTAAGTGTTGGGGGAAGCAAATTATAGAACAGTTTATATAACATTTTTGTTAGAAAAAATATGTGTGTATGTGCATAAGTAATTTCTGCACAAGGGCAGGAAAAAAAGACTGCAAGAAAACAGACCAACCAAACTGCTCTCAATGGGCTGAGAAAGGAGTAGTGAGAAGGAAGGCTTTCAAATATTTACATGTTCTTCTAAGTTTATCAACAGCCATGTACTTTTAAATTCTTTTCAATTAACTTAAAAATAAAGATAACCTAAGAGATACTAAACTTACAAACAAAATGTTTAATTTAGGCCTCTTTGTCACTATATATTATCCTTATAATAAATGCTTTAAAAATTATTTTTAAAAATGAAGCACGGAAGGATTTGCTGTAAAGCCATGTAACACTTACGATAAGATGTTTCCCAAACTTATTCTTTACAGATTATTTTTCTCTACGGAAAAAGTCTTATTTAAGAAAACAGATTTGGTTAAAACTTAGTATAAAAACTTTTAAATAAACATAAAGTAACTACATTTGCTAACTGACAATTAAGTGCATCTAAGCATAAGACTCCAAGGATACTATGGCACATAATTCAAAAATATATTACCATGTAAAATCAAAAGCAAACTTACCACTTGCAAATTCACTGAGGTGTGCTGTAATTTTTCTGGCACCAGCATTTAGAGATTTTCTTTTGATTCATTTTTTTTAATTATATCCCACCAAATGGATCTCTCTTCAAGAACAGTTTTCCATGAGGACCTATTAATGGTTTAAGAAACAATGATTTCTCACAAAGATAAAAACGATAAGCAACTAAATAGTCTGTCAAAATGCCAATTACAAATGTCTTAAATTTAGAAATAAGAACAAAAAAATTCAACTCCATTTGATTCTGAGCTTTCATATCCCACCCATCCCCTCACAATTTGCATTCGGTTACCATTATACATAAGAGTCTCTCTTTTAAAATCACCCACTTCCCATAAAATCAAATAAGCATTGTATGTTCAGTATTTGGGCTCCATTACACACTTCCTTGGCCACAAGTCACAAAATAACAATAGATTCTGCTAGAAGTACATAATCACAATTCATAAACAAAGATAAACAGCTTAAAATGGAAGTTTTAATTTAAAATGTTTTAAGACAGTTAATCCTCATGTAATGAAACCATTAAGAGAGTCAAACATAAGTCAGTTTCTACAATTCAGGCTTAAAAATATATACTGTAAAGTGCTGTATATAACATATACTGATGCACTATTTTATTAACTCAATCAACATTTAACTACTATACATACTACACTTTAACACAGGGTATAGATGAAAAAGAAAGACTCTATCTTCAACGGAGGCAGACTAGCAAACAGACAAGACCAGTAAGACAAGTTAAGAAAGAGGGCAAGGGGACAAGACTGCTACCTCATATGTTAAGGATATTGGTTCATAGGTCATATTACAAAATTTATTTCTTACGGTACATAGCCATCAGGAAAAGATTCCTGAAGACAACAAACCCTGTGAGTTTGCTAGATGAAGAATGGAGACTCTTCAGACCAAGAGAACAGAAAAAGCAAAGGCATAAAAGCAGGCAAAAGAAATCTGAGTAAACTGAAATAACAAGAATCACTGCATATAGAATGGGGTAAGACGTTCATCCTTTTGACCACAACCAACTCTAATAAATTTTATAACATTACTAGTACACACAGATATATATGAATAACTAAAAAAGTTTAATGAAGTGATATTTACCCTTACTACATATGACACACGCTGATATTGCTATTCTTTCTTTTTTTTTTTTTTTTAGACTGGGTCTGACTATGTTGCCCACGCTGGAGCGCGGTGGCTATTCCCAGGTGCGATCATAGCACACTGGGCTCAAGCAATCCTCCTGCCTCAGCCTCCTGGGCCGCTGGCACTACAGTTGGGTACCACTGCAACCTATTTATTTTACTTTAATAAAAATGTATAATACTGGTCACAGCCTACTAAACCGATTTCATGACCCACAGGTAGATCCTCAGATTGAAAAACACTGTTAAACCATGCCAATGAGTTTGGATTTCACCTTGAACACAGTGGAAAACCACTAAGGGATTTTAGGCAGTAAAACGCCATGATCAAATTTGCATTTTCGGAAGAACAGACACAATCTGAGGGCTGAATTTTGGTGGACTGATAAAGCACTGAGATTGACTACATGCAACTGTTAACCCGGCAAGAAATGATAAGGGCACATGGGGTAAGCACCCCAAAAATGGTAACTGATAAGGGGAATTGTGTGTGTGTGTGTGTGTGTGTGTGTGTGAGTGGGTGGGGTAGTGACACCTAAGACAGGAGGTATACTGAAAAAGGGCAGATCTGGGAGAACTTAAATAAATAAAACTGATAGGGCTTAGAGATCAATTGGGAGCAAAGGGCAGACTAGGATGGCTCCCAAGTTTCACATTAGGATCTAGGTGAAGGGTGGAACCATTCTCCAAGACAGGAAACAAAGGACAAGTTACAAGTGTGTTAAGTGTGCTGGTTATCACAGCAATAGCAAACTATTAAATACTGAGAATGTAAAAAACACACCAAAATTATTACCATTACATTTCTTTTGCCTTTATATATTTGTGGGGGGCAGGGAACTTGTATTTCCTCCCAAGGTCAACTTCTCTATGGTCCATAATTGTTAGATTGTCAAATGAACTTTGTTTCTACTCTTAACTTTTTAAGCTAATCTAAAGTGGGCTCCTTGGCTGCACCTTTGCTTTTTAGAGACTAAACACAGAATTACAAAGTTAAAGACTGGGTACAGTGGCTCATGCCTGTAATCCCAGCACTTCGGGAGGCTGAGGTGGGAGGATCATTTGAGGTCAGGAGTTCAAGATCAGTCTGGCAAACACGGCAAAACCCTGTCTTCACCAAAAATACAAAAATAAGCTGGGCATGGTGGTGTGTGCCTGTAATCACAACTACTTATAACGTTAAGACACGAGAATCGCTTGAACCCAAGAGGCAGAGGTTGCAGTGAGCAGAGATTGCACCACTGCACTCCAGCCTGGGCAACAGGGCGAGACTTCATCTCAAAAAAATAAAAAAGTTAAAGAGCTGCTACCCCAATGGCAAATAAATGAACTCTTTCAGGAAAAAACTCAAACAGAATTAAATGCGGTACAACAAAACGTTTTTGAAACATGGCCAAAAACAATAATGCTGCTAAGTCTGTGACTTGAGAGTGGCTTCCTAATGTTTCAGCAAAACAGTAGTTTCTGTCAGTAACGTTAGTAGGTTATAGCACACGTCAATCACCCATGAGTCAAATCCCAGTCACTCACTGGCTTAAAATCAAGAAAAATCCTACTTTACATTTATAGTTATCAGAGCTACACTGCAGACTCTGAAATGAGATTCGTATTTCAGTAATAGATAAACACCACCACCGCTAGAAATCAAATCTCATCTATGTGGTAATAAAAGTAATGCTGGGCCAGGCACAGTGGTTCATGCCTGTAACCCCAGCACTTTGGGAGGCCAAGGTGGGCAGATCATCTGAGGTCAGGAGTTTGAGACTGGCCTGGCCAACATGGTGAAACTCTGTCTCTACCAAAAATACAAAAACTAGCCAGGCATAGTGGCGCCCGCCTGTAATCCCAGCTACTCGGGAGCCTGAGGCATGAGAATCACTAGAAGCTTGAACCCAGGAGGCGGAAGCTGCAGTGAGCAGAGATCATCGTGCCACTGCATTCCAGTCTGGGTGCAAGAGCAAGGCCCTGTCTCAAAAACAAAACAAACAAACAAAAGTAATGTTGGGCCTAAACATCCAAAAAATCGGAATAACAAAACAATTCCAAAGTTTCAAAACTATATGTCATTAAATATTTTTGATATTGCTATGCCTGAAAGAATACAATCAACAATTTACAAGCTAAGTTTTCAAACACACCAAATTTTTTTTCCCACAGTGCCAAGAGAAAATGCTTATTAGATGAATATATGAAATTTTAAACTTATTAATTACAGCCAACAATGAATTTAGAAAGCACAGTTACAGCTAAAAACATATTTGTAAAACTTTTTGACTTCTAATATCATTCTACTCTGAAAACTGGTCAAGTGTAGGCAGTTAAATAATTCTCTATAAAAATCACGCTCTCCCTGGCAATTAGGAATTCAATTTTTTAAATATCACATAGATATTCAGTTGATTATCAACAGATTAAAAAATTAATCTTCTACAGATGTTAAAAGAGAAATTATGACACAGTCTCTTATTCACTTTCCAAGCTTCAGTTTATTTTCAAGCTTCAGTTTGACCATCTGTAAAATGGAGATAAAAATGTCAACTTACACAGTTGCTGTCACGCTTAAAAGAGAAATTGCCTGGCAAAGCAGCACCTCCAAAATGCTAACTTTACAGGGGAGTGAAGGAGAGAGGAGAGGAAGGGAAAGTGAAAGATAAGTTTTACTTCTAGTTTTACAAACTCCAGAATGAAACAATGTTTCTGGGTCCCCATCATTAAAAGTAATGAAACGGTTTAACAATACCCCAGGGCCTGCTCTTGCCTGTAATCATAACACTTGGGAGGTGAGTTGGGTAGGATTGCTTGAGCTAAGGAGATCCAGAGCAGCCTGGGCAACATAGCCGGACCTAGTCTCTAGTTAAAAAACAAACAGCAGTGGCTCATCCCTGTAATCCCAGCACTTTGGGAGGCCGAGGCGGGTGGATTACCTGAGGTCAGGAGTTCAAGACCAACCTGGCCAACACGGTGAAACCCCATCTCTACTAAAAATACAAAAATCAGCCAGATGTGATGGCAGGTACCTGTAATTCCAGCTACTCAGTAGGCTGAGACTTGAACCCAGGAGGCAGAGCTTGCAGCGAACTGAGATTGCCCCACTGCACTCTAGCCTGGGAGACAGAGCAAGACTCTGTCTCAAAAACAACAACAACAACAACAACAACAACAAAAAACGAACAAACAGAAAACCAGCCGGGTGTGGGGGCACTCGTCTGTAGTCCCAGTTTATTGGGAGGCTGAAGTGGGAGGATCGCTTAAGCCAGGGAGATGGAGACCAAGGTTGCAGTGAGCTCTGACTACACTGCACTTCAGCCTGGGCAACAGTGAGACTCTGTCTCAAACAAAAAACAAAACAAGCACAAGAACAACAAAATATGCCCCGTTATCTACTTTTCTAAAGTCTGAACAAGTTAAAAAAAACTTCAAATATGAGAGCCCTTCAGCTAGTATTACACTAGCTGAAGCTGTATTTCTACATGTTGGCTGGGGGGGAGGTTCTTTAAGCAGAAAACAAAAATAGAGATTTGATCTAAAATAGAATGACTGAACTAGGCCGGGCACGGTGGCTCACGCCTGTAATTCCAGCACTTTAGAAGGTCGAGGTGGGCAGATCACGAGGTCAGGAGATCGAGACTATCCTGGCTAACACGGTGAAACTCTGTCTCTACTAAAAATACAAAAATTAGCCAGGTGTGGTAGTGGGCGCCTGTAGTCCCAGCTACTCAGGAGGCTGAGGCAGAAGAATTGTGTGAACCTGGGAGGAGGAGCTTGCAGTGAGCCGAGATTGCCCCACTGCACTACGGCCTGGGCAGCAGAGCAAGACCCCATCTAAAAAAAAAAATAGAATGACTGAATTAAAGCCCCTAAAGTAAATCACTTTCAAGTAAAAGCAGGACTGGTGAGCAAAGAAATAAAGTGTGAAAGAAAATCAGTACTTGATTTCAGAAGCTAATAAAGAAAGTACAATGCAAGCAGGGATTCTGAATCAATTGCTGAGTTTTCCAGGAAGACTGTAAAAATGTGGGTGGACAAAGTGTCAAAGCATAACATACGTGCATGCACCATCAATAGTTTCAAGACTCGACTCTGTAGACTAAGTTTTTAAATTACATTCTGGGCAAAACTGAGCATAAGCTGTTGCTCTTCTCATAAATTTGCTTTTGTGTTTACCAGTCTCATGAGTAAAAAATAAATACAAATGACTGTATTAGTAGTACTACACTGAAGTATTATTAATACTGTTAACACTATCCTGTACTAGCAGTACTAGTACTAGTAGTATTAGTACTGCTAATACAGGCATTTACCTTTATTTTTCCCTACTTGCATTAACTTGCTTTAACTTTAGAGAAAGTAGGTAACTGGGGCACTGTTTTTTATGTGTGTTTGTCTGAGACAGGGTCTCACTATGTTGTCCAGACTGGAGTGCTGCAATCAGAGCTCACTGCAGCCTCGGTCTCCATTCTCCCCAGCTCAAGCTCACTTCATTAGAATCTTCTAACAAAAAGTAAAAATAGCTTGGGAGGTGTGGGGCGATATGAATTAAAGACCACCAAATGTTGTTTCAGTCAGTACAAAATGTCTCTGTGGGAGTTTTCATTTAGGGAGATAGGAGTGGGAAAAGGGACTGAAAGGGCAAGATTAATTGCAGGATAGGGACGGGGATGAAAAACAGATAACTTTTGTTCCAAAATCAGCATAAGGAAAAACCGTCAGATACAGTAAAAGTCAGAAATGAAGAGGCCCAGGCTTTTCCTGGATATGAATCAAGTATGTTCTTCCAAGAAGGAAGGGGAAGCCTGCTACTTACCTTTTAGTACCCACTGCACCAAGAGAGATTGGGTGGGGTGGGGGGTAGGAGACTAAATTAGATTTCCTTCACACCAGGCTTTACCAAAGCAGGCATGATTTAAGAACACTAACACCATAAGAAAAATCTCTCCTCACCTGCTTGCTGAAGCTGAAAATCCTGCAGTAAGTGAAAAAGTTCTTCATTCTGTAATTACAGATAAAAAGCTTAAAATCAGAAGCCTGGTTGATATCACACTCGAGCATTTTACATTAGAATTTTAAAAAATTCATCAGTGAATGGTAAAATACCTCTTTTACCCAACCTGCCCTTTTGTAGAAGGAGCAACACATAGGTTAAGAGAATCTCTGAAATGGAGAAGAAGGTGAATCTACCCTGAGAGAAATAGCACAGAGGAAAAAGCAGCTTGAAAGGCAGAAGGCAAACTTCAAAAATGCCACAATTTTACCCAGGTTAGATCTAAAGAGCGAAACAAACAAACTACCATCATACTAGGGTATTTTTGTTCAGGGAGCTATCAATGAGCAGTGATGATTCACATGTCTAAGAAAATGTGCTTTTTAAACTAGCCTGACTTATCAAGAATTCTTAACAAATCACTTTCAACAATAAAAACTGTTTTAACAATTTCACCTGTATTTTAAACTTTAATAAAAGTTATTTAAGCACTGATTATTCTACTAGATGCTAAATTGCCTATTATAACTAATGTATGTGAAAAGTTGAATCTGAGCCCTCATGTTTTACTAAAACAACATAAAAGGTTACATTCCTTAAAATAAAATAAAACTGCATTTAGGGAACAAGCTCTTGGCAATAAAAGCAGCCTTTCCTTTGCCTTCCCCATTTTGCCTGGTAGTACTGATACTGCCACTGTGTCACCGCCTATGCTAAAAAAGTTTTCATTGAGTCACATTCAATTACAATTCCAGAAAAACAGCTCCATGGAGACATTACTCAACTTCTCAAGCAGTTTCTTCACTAAACCACTATATAATAAGACTAGCAGGAGGACAAACAGTTTGCTCCTTTATTGACCTTCTCACTCTTTTCCTCTCCATCCAAAGAGGTTTTCGGGAAAATGGCTTACGGATGGCAGCAGCTTGCATTTGTTACTATTCACTATAACAAGTCCCTGGATTGTAACTGCAGAGGCTATTTAAGTTATGGTCTTTTTCAAGCTATATGTGGGTCACATTTTATAAAACTATTATTTTATTCATGTGCTTTTCCATAGGTTCTGAATCAGTCATTACGAATTAAAGAAATGAGGCAGTAGACAAATAAGAAGTACAAATGTTATGATTCATTGATTCTTATCTCAGAACTTCCTGTTAAGCTGATTATGTGTCTGCATTTTTAAACGCTTAGATTTAAGCACCTCATAGGCAAAAGTGACACAGTCCTCATTATTTTCTTTAAATGATGTTCTATTTCATTTATTCCAACTACAGCTTCCCAAGTATGTTAACAGAAATCTCAACAGTGTGAAAGGATCTAACAGAATTGTTTCCATCGAAAATGATGAATTATGGAAGAGTACTACACCAAAACAATTATGGAACTATACATTTTAACTTGTATTTAGATATAATTTTACTAATACATCGTATATGTTTTCAATGTACCTTCAACACGTTAAAGGGTCTTATATTATTTAAAAACATAACATTTTCCAAGTAAGCATGGAAAAGCTAAAATAAGCCTTAAAGAATTTATGATGATATACAGAAAATAACATGGGTCATTGCCCTACCCATGACCCCACAGCTGGATAGTGACAGAAATGGGACTAGAATCTAGTTTTTCTTTTCATGACACCAAATCTCATTTGGTTTTCTTTCCAATTGATTTCTCATCTCAATTCTTCAAACATCTTTTTGCTTTTAAGAGATGGCACAACTAAGGAAAAATAGAGCATCTCTCTGAATTTTATCTTTAAAATAAGTAACATCTAAAGAATTGGAAGAATTTAATATTACACCAAAAGCCTTTTAATCCAGGAATGGCACATACTAAGTAGTCATCAAATGGTGACTGTTATTAATATCATTCTTGGCCGGGCGCGGTGGCTCAAGCCTGTAATCCCAGCACTTTGGGAGGCCGAGGCGGGCGGATCACAAGGTCAGGAGATCGAGACCATCCTGGTTAACGCGGTGAAACCCCGTCTCTACTAAAAAAAATACAAAAAACTAGCCGGGCGAGGTGGCGGGCGCCTGTAGTTCCAGCTACTCGGGAGGCTGAGGCAGGAGAATGGCGTAAACCCAGGAGGCGGAGCTTGCAGTGAGCCGAGATCGCGCCACTGCACTCCAGCCTGGGGGACAGAGCGAGACTCCGTCTCAAAAAAAAAAAAAAATATATCATTCTTACCACAAGGAAGGCAGTGAATTTTTAAAAGTGCACATATTAGCACAGTAGGCTGAGGACCTATTTAACACATCTTTTTAAATTGCACTTAATTATCGTTGGTCGTCTTTGGACTGTAACTTTACAATATAATTTATGACCCGCCCACAATGACCTTGATTTTTTTTTCTCTTGTACTTTCAGGGTATGCTATATTGCAATATTTTAAAGTAATAATTGGTCATGTCCTCTCAGCCTGATAATACAGACAACCACCCTGACTCTCAAGGGATCTTAAAATGTGACCCACATACAGCTTGAAAAAGACCATAACTTAAATGGACTCTGCAGTTACAATCCAGCGACCTACTATAGTGAACAGTAACAAGTGCAAACTGCTGCCATCCGTAAGCCATTTTCCCGAAAACCTCTTTGGATCGAGAGAAGAGGAGTGAGAAGGTCAATAAAGGAGCAAACTGTTTGTCCTCCCTGCAGCTTCACACCAGAAGTCTGGAATGAATGAATAGCTCTGGAATAGCACAGAGAAACCAGGGATCCCAGTGTAGGTCTCCAGACGGGGGTGCGGAGACAGAAACTGTAGTTTACAAGCGAGAAACTCAGGATATAGATTTTTAAAAAATAAATAAATAACTCGCCAACACCATCTCGACTACAGCAGGAACCCCCCACCGCCAGTTTGAGGGACGGGCACTTAGCAGGTGGCTGCATCTCTAGCAGAAGACGCTCTGAGAAAGGCCAGGCCTGGGGCGGGGAGGCACCGAGAAGCCCCGGGGTTCCAAGCAGAGCAGGTGCAGGGGGCGTGCAGGGACAGGTGAGGGCGGCCCGGCGCGGAGGAGCGGCGGG
>NW_012104076.1:630790-651838 GCF_000951045.1 Mandrillus leucophaeus
GCCCCAGAACCGCGGGCCCAGTCCGACCGCACTCTCCTGAGCGCTTGCACCTGGCGCGCCTGGGCACCTCTGCCCCTCCCCAGCCCTGCTTGAGCCGTCCTTCTCATTGTCCCCATATCCTCACTGCTCACCTCTCCCGAGAGACAGGACGGGGACTTTAGCTTAGAAGATTGCATGTATCCTGCCTTCTTCAGGGTATGTGGCCAGCAGGCCTCTCTCGCCTCAGGCGTTCTGGATGTCCCATGGTACCTTGCTTCAAAGCGCGGTCTGCAGCATCAGCATCCTCTGGGAACTCACAATCTTAGAAATGCACAATTTCAGGCCTGCTGAATCAGTACCTGCACTTCAGCAAGGTCACCAGGTGACTCCTAAGAGGTGCACCGTAAAGATGGAAAAGCATTGCACTGTATTACATGGTCTCGTCCGCTTCAGACCCTCTATTGGGTTGCCTCAGACATCCCAGGATATTTCCTGTTCCTGTCCTCAACCTAAATCCACACCCAAACAATCTTTTCTTATATTTTGGGAGACCTCCAAAAGTTTCCTGCTTTCCCATCCCTGCAAAAGCCGGCAACTTTTGGACTCAGCGATGCAAGTAATCCACCTCTCAGTCTAACTTAGTATCTTCATCAAACGCCAGAGATTTGCTAACGTTCCCACCTCACCCCAGCCGAACGGTGTTTGGGGAAGGTTAAACCGTCTGCAGTAATGTGGAGCTAGATCTTTGTGCCCACGTGCCACAGGAGGAGATAGTGTGTTGGTGGAAGAAATACTACCTGTTGTATAAAATCTGTACTCCTTATGTGATTAAAAGTCCTCCACAGACACATCCCTACCTACCTCTCCAGTCTTAGCTCCAACTAATTTGGTTCATTTCCCCATTCTAGAATGCCCTGCTCTCTGATGATCTTAACCCTATCCAGATTTGAGAGTGGAAATCTTGCCTACCCAGAGTTCTCTCACCACTGTGCTTGTAGAGCACACATGGTTGCTTGTTTGGGGCCTCATATTGCCTTGTATTGCTAAGGAGTTTTAAACATGTTATGTCCTGGTTTCTGAACTAATTACAAACACCTTGTGACCTTAAAGACTTTGGTCAGTGGTTATCAAAGTGGGATCCCTAGACCAGCAGCATCAGCGTCACCTGGCAACTTGTGAGAAATCCGTATTCTCTTGCCCCACCCCAGATCTACTGTAGTAGAAACTGTTTAGGTGTAGCCCAGCAATCCGTGATCTAACAAGCCTTTTAGGTGATCCTAATACACACTCAAGTTTTAGAATTACTGACCTAGATTACTAGATATCCCAAAAAGAACCCAGTGGTAGGAACTGATTTACCCATAAACAGGTTTTATTGCCTTTCAGGTTAACAAATACACTCCCCCATATATGCATAGCTAGGTTGAAAGACTAGTCACAATTGCTTTTGATAGAATTACCTTTATTTTTCCTAAATCATTTGATGTAGTAGGATTTTTGTAACTTTGTTTGAGAAGAAGCAGATATTACATATAAAGAATCACTTTGAAGGAAGAGGAAATGTGGAATCCCCCCACCCAATTCCACCTACCTGATTGCATATTAAATGTGGAATCCCCCCCACCGGATCCAGCTACCTGATTGCATATTAAATGTAGATGCCCCCCACCTGAATCCAGTTACCCAAATACATATTAAAAGTGAAATCACCCCCACCTGAATCCAGCTACCTGAATTGCATGTTGTTTTGCTTTCTCTTCAGATAGCCCTGTGAGAGGGGAATAATTTGTGACAAGTGATCTCAAAATTGCCAAAGTAAGAATTAGCTGACAGGTCCTTGAATGCACATGACAATTGGAAGTGCATGGATTTTTCAATCCCTTTTTAAAGTAAGTTAACCTGTCTTTTATTAGCCAAATCAGTTCCACAGAGAATTTTTAAGGAAGGGAATAGGAGAGAAGAGGCAGGAGAAATATCCTCAAAAACATGAACCTTTTTAGCATGGGCATTTCGTAAGTATAATCAAAGGCCTGCCTATCCCTTACACTGAAGGTCAAGTCATCTGGTTCTATCATTCATGCTAAACATTGATGGTGTTGTATTGCAACCCATATATTCAGGCACCTGGGTAACAATAAGGGAGTGAAGGAGATGTGTCATTTAATCTTTTGAAGAGATTTTCTATTTACTGGGTATATTACGGAAGGACGGTTTAGATGTACCATATTTTTTCCCTCCAGAATTCTAATCTACTTCATGGGGCCTGTGACAAACTGAAATGTGATTATTAATCAAATTAATATTTATCTGGAAGTAGAACAAGTAGACAAGGACAAGTAGTATTGCTGCCACTGCCAACCAAGCTTCTAACAAAGGCACAGTCAGGGCATTTATGAAGGTAAACACAGCCAACTCCTGTGCTTCTGTGCCATGACTAGGGAGGATCTGGATTTTAGTGCAATTTCCAAAAGTCAGTGCAGTCCAGAGTTTAATCAGTACTGGCTAATAGCCCTTGGCAGCTTTGGATGGATGGCGTTCTCCACCTGCCCAGCTGGGTACCATGCCTTAAGCACCCACATTTGATGCACAGTCATGATTTCTTGGTTGCCTATGGTTGTCTCTCCCATCTGTTTGAGTGGCAGAGTGCCTGTGCCACAACAATCTAATATTCTAAAAGTTGTTCTTAACCTCTTTTAGGTTACACATCTCTTTGAGTATCTGTGAAAGTTGTGGACCCCAGCAAAGTACACACACACACACACACAAATATATATAAATATATATATATACACACACACACACAGGAACATACATATTTATATATATGAAGTTTCACAAGTTGCCCCACCTTCCTACGCCTCCAAAGGATCCAAGTGAAGCTAGGAACTTCAGGCTAAGAAATATCCCTAGAATGTAGAGAGTAGGTAAAATAAGCTTTTTTCCCCCCAAATATCAAGGAAAACTGAAAAAAAACAAACAAACAAAAACCACCGTGTGCTTAGGAGAAAAAACGATAGCAATGCTAAACAGAGTTGCAAAGAAAGTTTTATGGAAGTGCTAATGAAGAAACTAGTAATTTCAATGGAATGGTTCAAGAGTGGCTTCTTGGAGAATGGTTCTTGTATTAGGGAAGTGAGATTAGGATTTTGACTGGGAGAAAGGGAGGAAAGAAATTTCAGGAGAGAGGAAAGTGTAAGCAAAAACATAGAGAAATGAAAGTGCAAAAATCCCTCTGGTGTGGCTCAAAGGTAGGATACATGGAAAGAGAGAGGGCTGGAAACAGATTCCAAGTATGGTGAGCCTCAAAAACAATGCTATTCCCAATGAAGAGCCCTTAGGCTTTTGGCGAAAGGTAGTGACCCACTCCGAGCTGGAAAAGACAATTAGTGAGGGTAGTGGCATTATCAAAAGGCAGAGTAGTGGGGCATCTGGAAAAGTTCTAAATATTCTATATTGGAACCTGTTAGTGAGGCCACATTGCTTTGCCTCAACTTTGGATTGTTTGATGTTGGCTCTAGAAGTTTCTACTCCATTAAATCACGATGGACCTGAGATTCTTACACTTGGTTAAGTGCTAGTGGGGAAATGCATCCTAGTGAATGTTCTGATGAGTTATGAGTCCAGGATGCTGAAAGAGTTAAAATCTCTTTTGGATTAAAAGAGTGAGAATCAATTTGGACTGAAAAGCGAAAAGAAGCCCTGCCACTAATCAGACAGGGAGGACAGACATGGATAAAGCCAGCTGCAAAATTAGCAGGAAACACTTTCTGCCAAAGTCATGCAGCAGTTATAAAGTGCCATAATGATCCCCTCTTTAGGTGATTGCTGACTTCTTACCAGTGATGCCCTCCGATTGCTGGCTATTTTCATTTATTACTAGAGATACCCAATTGCTCAGCCATCATTCCCTCATGACAGCATTCAATCCTGGTTAAATCTCTCTTTTCCTAATTCCACCTCAAAACAACCAGTCCAAAATGGATTCCTGCTTCCCTTAGATGCTTTTCAGAATTCTTCAATGGAAGCTCAATTTACAAAAGATGCCTCCTTCCTCCCTCTTGCCTAGGAGTGACATCTCTCCCTGCAAGGAAATAAATCTGAATTTGTCAGGCTACAGGTGTAATCCTCTAGGTTTTGACGACCCATTTGATGATGAAAGTTTTCCACTCCCCAGGACTCATAGTCAAGAAAGAGTCTCCCTTTCCGTGTCAATAGCACAATAAAGTAGCTTCCATTTCAAGTAATAAGGCTCATAAGTTCACACAGGGACTCTTCCAATATGGGAGGAAGCAATGCTTTGATAGGTCATCCTCATCCCTCATCTTTTGAAAAAATATGGATTGATGTAGAAAGCAGAGGAAACAGGTGCTTTCTAAGAAAAAAACATTGTGAGTAGAGTCCATTTACAACAGCTTAATTTAAGTAAATAAAATGAACAGAGCCCCAAGTTCATAGGGAAGTAAAATGGGTCTAGAAAAATTATTTTAAAAGTCCTTCCCTATCAAAACGTAAATAACATATTAAAAGTAGGACAATTTTGATGGTGCCAACCTCTTTGCATGAAGGACAGAGACTGGGTGAGATTTTTGTTGGGAGAGTTCATTATAAAGAAAACAGCAAAAAGGAAACAAATGTCCTAGCAATAGATAAAGTGGGCGTCTATGGCTGAACTAGGGAAGCAAGTTCAAGATTGCAATATGGCTTCAGGGAATCTCTGCCAGCAGGAACAATCGAGAATGTAAGAGTGGATCTGGTCACCAAGAAGTGGGATGTAGTACGGGAAGAGAGCGAAGGGCAGAAACAACTACAGTACCTTTAAGGATCAGATAGAGAAATAAATGATTCAAGAATCTCCTATGTTTCAATTACTTCCAAGTCAATATATCCAGCCCTGCACTCTATTGGGCTCCAGAGCCATAAATTCTAGAAGCCCTATTACACACTTGTTATGAGGGCTCAAATGGGTGCAAAGCCTGTAGGACCAGTCATGAAAAATAAAAGAGAGTACTGTTGTTCTTACACATGTCAGGTTAAGGTTCTCTGTCTCCCTTCCTCTAAGAGACTACTTCTTGTTTGTTTGCAAGGAGAATAAAAAATATCTACTAATCTCTTGGATAGTGACCCTTTTATTTTTAATGTCTTTGCCCCTCAAATATATATATATATATATGTCTTTGTTAATAACTTAGCCAGAAAATTGTCACTTTGTACCCCACATAAAGCAAAGGAAGTTGTAAATGGTTTTGTCATTGGTCCACAATTTCTGCCATAGGAAGAGTAAATGATTTAAAAGAAAAAAAAAAAGATCAGAAGTTTCTGCCTTGACTGAGAAGTTATCAGGGACGTCTCTGCAGAGATTTGGCTATAAGACCAAAGGTCATACATCTACCCTTGTTCACTCCCATACATGAAGGGAAAAATGACAAATTGGGGGTCTAGGGCACTTCCCATGCATTCTTTAAAGGATCAGATACAGTTTTGTTTGCTTGTTTGTTTTTGAGATGGAGTCTCTGTTGCTCAGGCTAGAGTGCAATGGTGTGATCTCAGCTCACTGCAACCTCCACCTACCAGGTTCAAGTGATTCTCCTGCCTCAGCTTCCCAAGTAGCTGGGACTACAGGCGTGCACCACCACACCTGGCTGATTTTTGTATTTTCTATGGAGACGGGGTTTCACCATGTTAGTCAGGCTGGTCTTGAACTCCTGACCTCAGGTGATCCCCCTGCCTCGGCCTCCCAAAGTGCTGGGATTATAGGCATGAGCCACCACGCCCGGCCAGATATAGTTTTAGCTTTGTGGTCTAGTCTTTTTTCAATTATTCAGTTCCGTCAATGGATTGCCAAATAGCCATAGACAATATGTAAATGAATGAACATGGCCATGCAATAACATTTTATTTACAAAAACGAGCAGCAGCCCATATTTGGTCCCCATGAATCAGAGTTTGTGAATTCCTGCTTTGTGAATGATTGGAAACTCTTCTCCTCAGAATGGAGAAGGAGATAGTGGAGGGAGACTGCCTAGTTTTGTTCCCTGACTCTTAACACTACTAAGTATGTGTTACTTAATTACTGATGCCTTCATTTCCTCATCTGTAAAAACAAATGGATAATAATAGTCATCATATTAGATCGTATGAAGATCAAAGGAATCAATATACATCAAGCATTTAGACCTGAATCTGGCATGAGAAATGACTCAGTAACTGTTATGACAGTTACCTTCAGGTGGAAAGCTGAAGCCAGTGGTGGGTAACATCTAAATATGATTTGCACATGGCTTTGGATAAGAAATAAGAGTATATAAAGGCCTTTCACTGGCTTTTATCTCTTGCTGTCTCACAAATTTTTACCTCATTGGCATTTTAAAATTCAAAAGAGCCCTATTCCAAAGCAAAGAGAAAATCTCAGTTATGGCAGGTCCCAGAAGAATGTTTCCACAGACCTTCAGACTCAATGTGTCCAAAAACCAATTTCACTACCACCCCAGCTCTATTTCTCCCCCTAGCATTGCAATTTCAGAAACATCTGTTGTCTAAGCTTGAAAACTAAGAACATCTGTCTCCTCCCTCTCAATCCATTCACACCCAGTCACCAAACTCGATCAATTTCACTTCCACAAGATCCTTCGAAGCCATTCATTTCTTTGCATTCCTACAGCACTGAGTTCAGGTTGTCATTATTTTTCACCTGTACTACAGCAGTAGTCATCCTATCTCTAATCTTGCCCCTACCCCATCCATTTTGCACAATATCACTCATGAACTCTTCCATAAAAGCAAAGCTAACCACTCTCATCACTCTGCCCATGTCTTTATTGTAAAATGAAATCTTAGCATGGCGTAAAAGTTCCTTAACGATCTGACCTCTTCAGTCTCATCTCTGCTGCCATCTCTCAACTCCTTCCTCTGCCTTTCCTTCCAATGTGTGTTACAGTAGCACTGAACTGCTTGCTGGCCCATCATTTTCCCTGCCTCTCTGCTGCTAACTCTGTACTCCTCTTTCAGATCTCTGGTAGTCTCTTACTGCTGAACAACCAGACTAAGTTAGGCACCTTCTGTTGGGCTTCCACGGTATTCTCTTGACTCATCTATCACAGATCTTATCACGCTGTAATGATCTGTTTGCGTATAAATATTCCCCAGAAGACAGTAAGCTCCATGAAAGAACAGATCCAGTCTTATTTGTGTTTGTCTTTCCATTTTTCCCACAATGCTATGTCCATTATAGATATTCAGTAGTTTGGTTGAATTAATACACAATGAAACTAAAAAGTACAAAGGAAGAATGAGAGTGGTTGGCAAGCCCTTGGAGGAGGGATCTATACCTGGTCTTTGATACTGAACGGTTTGCAAAAGTCCAGGGAGGGGAGGGAATTGGTGGAGGACAGGCAGGGGGATGGTCAGGGATCCGAAAGTCTGAAGAAAGGTTGATCATAAGGCATGAGGAAAGACCATTAGATTTAGTGACTAGGATTTTCTTGGAAAACTCAAGAGTAGATTTTTAATAACTAGGTAATTAAACTGAGAAGAGAGATTATTTAGAAATAGAGACAGTAGGCATAGCTGGTATTGAAATGAGTTAATGGTTTGTCTCCTGTTTGTGTTTCAGGATGAGGAAGCGTGAGTTATGTCTAAGATCAGATCATAAAAATAGAAGAAAGACAAGTTAGAATTAAGAGTTAAAGTATGAGGCAAGAGCACCAGTAGAATCAAGAGTCCAAATAAGAGGATTCCCTTTGCTAGGAGAATAGCTACTTAATCTCCAAAGTCAGAAGCAAAAGAAGAGCCAGAGAGTACCCAAGTGGGAGGTTTTGAAGGAGTGAAGAGAAAAGCTGAGAGTTTAAATTTAATGGCTACCGTCAGCTATATGTGGACATAGAATGGGAAGTGCTGAGCTCTCAGAAAATGAAAGGAAAGAGGAGAGTGCTGAGCTCCGGGAAAGGAGATGAAAAGGCAGAAGGAGACGGTACTTCTTTACTTCCCTGAGGTGAAGAGAATGTTGAATACAGAAATGAATCTCCAAGTCCTTCAAGGAAAATCCTGGTATCAAAAGTGATAAAAAAAATAATACTTTCTGTTATATCTTATGGCTCTAAAACACTTCATAGAATTAACTTTTGTTGGTTTACAAATGTACTATAATAATTCAACAGACCTGCTTTGAGTTCATTGTACCTACAGCTAATAAATGGGAAAATTTAGGCCATCTGGAATTTCACCTTTTGACACATTGTGGGAAGCCTCAGCCTTAGCTGATAAAAATGTGGTTCACGTGGATGCAACAGGAAATAGAGATGCCTGAGAAAATTCCACAGGCAGTACGGTCTCAAAGTGTGGTGATGAATAGCCTGGGGCAAGCAAACACTATGAAGGAATTCAGTGGAATCAATGGTAAAAGATTGACCAACTACTTAGAAGACACTGACCACATGTGGGATTTATTAACTACCTATACTGCTTCGGATAGCAATACCTACCAAACTCACACATATGTACATATTCTTTGTCAAGGAGTAAGTTTCACTACAACTGCATTACAAAAACAAAAAGTCACTTCCAAACTCTTATCTGCTCTAGCAGGCAACCTTCTCACTCCTCCATCTTCTTTCCCACTTTTTGCTGTTTGGGAAGAACCTGGAGATAAAACTCTACAAAACCACATAGGCAAATAATGACATGGGGTCAACCTCAGGTTTAGAAAACCCTACCCCAGAAATCATACCCAGGACTGGATTTGTGAAAGCCAGCATTCTGAGAGACTCTTTCCTGAAACCATCTGATCACAGTTGTACCGTCATTTATTAATTACCACGGGAACCACCAGCTGTCATCATGAAATCTTTTATAGGCACACTGTAAATATTAAAAGAGCATATTAAAGTTATGCCGTATGCAGCAGCAGCTGATGCTATTTTATGAAGACAATATTAGAGAGCGTGCAAAATTATCACACTACAACACCCATGATCTCTATTTCTTACAACTGCCCTGGAGCATGACGCTGGGCCACAATCTTAACTCTTTAATCACAGAAGGGAGTAATTTGATTGATCATTTACATGGAAGCCAACTTTAACACTTAAACCAGGGTATATAGTTAATTATATAGATGCCTTTTTATACATTCACCAGTCAACTTTTTATTCTAAAAATGAGGGCAGGAGTATTTTCTTTGAATTTTCCTAGGGCAGGAAAGAGTGTTTCCCCTGTCTTATAGTTGAAATCAGTGTGTAGGAGTGGCTCCTAGGAGCCACATGACCTATCTGTCTTAGCTTAGACTGTGTGTCAAGTGCAGTGGCCATTCTGGCAAGATAGGACACTTGTCTGATGAACTTTGTGAAGTCAACCCAGAGCTAACCTGAGGCTTATTTGGGTTGTCTCATAAGACTTACTGCTTGCTCCCCCAAAATCTTCCCCATTGGTCTGTCATAATGTCTGAAACTTGTACCATTGTACTTGAGAGAGAGAGACAACTGGGTCCAGAATCTTCTGTTAAAATGCAAAATATAGATGATATTTTGGAAATATTGTTGATTATCTTAGGAATGATTATAGTATTCTTATTATATAGGAAGATATTCTTAGGAGGTGCTTGCTGGAGTATAAAAGTGGCAGTGTCGGCCAGACGCAGTGGCTCATGCCTGTAATCCCAGCACTTTGGGAGGCTGAGGCAGGCAGATCATGAGGTCAGGAGTTTGAAAACAGCCTAGCCAACATAGTGAAACCCCCTCTCTACTAAAAAAATACAAAAAATTAGCTGGGTGTGGTGGCAGGTGCCTGTAATCCCAGCTACTTGGGAGGCTGGAGGCAGGAGAATCACTTGAACCCAGGAGGCAGAGGTTGCAGTGAGCCGAGATCACACCATTGCCCTCCAGCCCAGGTAACAGTGCAAGACTCTGTCTAAAAAAAAAAAAAAAAAAAAAAGGTGGAAGTGTCTTGATATTTGAAATTTACTTTCACATGTTCAAACAATACAAAAATATGTAGTGAATATACATATACACTCATTCATACTAGTTGAGATATAAAGCAAATATGACAAAATGCCAACAAATTGTTGAATTAAAGTAGAATGTACAGAAGTATTTTTGGTACTTTTTTTCAGCTTTGTTTTAAAATCTTCATAATTAAAAAGTGAAAAAAACTTAGATATCTGAGCATACCCCCAAACCCACTGAATCTGCATCCTTGGGTATGGGACCCAGAAAGAGGCATTGCCAGTAAGTGCCTGAAGTAAGTTTTAGGGCCAGTAATAGTGGAAAATTATTGAATTATAATGCTAAATACTGATGGAAGAATAAGTGTAATGACTATGTGATAAAAAGTGCAACTTAGAAGAAGGATGGAGCAAGATGGTAGAGTAGTACTCTCCAGTGATTGTCCCCCAACAGAGATATCAATTTGAACAACTACCCACATGCAAAAATACCTTCACAAGGGCTAAGAAAAACAGATGAGAGATCACAGTGCCTGGTTGTAGCACAAAAATAAGAAAAGATGCATTGAAGAGGGCAGAAGGGAGAGTTTTACATTACCTGTGTCACTCCTTCCCAACTCCAAGCAGCATAGCACAGAGACAGACACTGTCCACTTAGGGGATAGAGAGGGAAGTGAACTTAGGACATTCTCTTGGGCCCCAACACTGGGCCCACTATTGTGAAATTCAGTACCATGAAAACTCCCCCACAGTCTTTTACACAATTACCCTGCAGAATGAGTCTCAGCACCAGTCAGGTCTATACTACCCCAGATTTCAGGCTGGCATGGTGAACTCAATCTCTTTATCACCATCAGGCCAACTTTAGTGGTTCTGGGCTCCATACAGCTCTCAGCAGCAGGGAGTCCTCAGTGTCCTCAGGCTTCTGGTATGCCTCAGCACTACACCAACCACAGCAGGCCCCAGGCTTCAGGCAAAGCTGAACCAGCCATAGTGGGACCCCTGGGCTTCTGGCAGGCCAGAAGCCTGGGGTTTCTCAGTGCTATGCCAGCTGCATCTGTCCTGGGCTTCTGGTATTTGTGGTGCACCAGGCTTCTGTGTGCCTGCTGCAAAACTTTCTCAGAAAAAGTCAGTTTGTGAAGACTATAATAAGCACATACTTCTTCAAATGCAAAGACATCAACACACGACTACAAGGAATAAGAATAATCAAGAAAAGGCTGGATGCAGTGGCTCATGCCTGCAATCCCAACACTTTGGGAGGTCAAGGCATGGGGATCACCTGAGGTCAGGAGTTCATGACCAGACTGGCCAACATGGTAAAACCCTGTCTGCACTAAAAATACAAAAATTAGCTGGGCATGGTGGCTGACGGCTGTAATCACAGCTACTTGGGAGTCTGAGGCGGGAGAATCACTTGAACTGGGGAGGCAGAGGTTGCAATGAGCCGAGATCATGCCACTGAACTCCTGCCTGGATGACAAGAACAAAACTCCATCTCAAAAGAAAAATAATAATAATCAGGAAAACATGACATCACCAAATGAACAAAATAAAGGGTCAATAACTGACTCTAAAGAAACGGAAATGCATTAACTGCTTGACAAATAATTCAAAATTATCATTTTAAGGAAGCTCAGCAAACTTCAAGAAACAGAGAATCAATGCAATGAAGTGAGGAAAACAAGTGACCAGAATGAAAAATGTAATACAAAGACTAAAATAATTTTAAAGATTCAAACAAAATCCTAGGAGTGAAAAATACAATGAATGAAATGAAAAATTCAATAGAGAGCAATAGGTCATAGACTTGATCAAGCAGAAGAAAGAGTCTGTGAACTCTAAGACAGAGTACTTGAAATTATGCAGTTCCAGGAGCAAAAGAATAAAATGGAATGGAAAAAGCTTATGGGATTTATGAGACATCAAAACAGGAACTGTTCTAGTCAAAGCAACTAAAGAAGAAGAGTAAGATAAAAGAGCTGAAAACTTGTTTAAAAAAATCATAGAAGTAAACTTCCCAAATCTGGAGAAATATATCCAGGTACGGGAAGATCAAAGGTTTCTGATCAGATTCAATCAAAATAAGAATACCCTAAGACATATTATAATCAAATTATAATCAAACGGTCAAAATCTGAAACAAAGAGAGGATCTTAAGAGCAGCAAGAGAAAAGATGCAAATGACGTATAAGAGTGTTCCAAGATAGCCAGCAGAGACTTCTCAGCAGAAATCTTACAGGCAAAGAAAGGGTAGGGTGATATATTCAAATTACTGAAGGAGAAAAAAACCTGCCAGTCAAGGATAATGTACCAGCAATGCTGTCTTTCAGAAACGAAGGAGAGATACTTTCTCAGACAGACAAAAGCTGAGGGAGTACATTGCCACCAGACTTGTCTTACAAGAAATGCTAAAAGAAGTTCTTCAAGCTTAAATAAAAGAATGCCAATGAGTAACACAAAAACACCTAAAAGCATAAAACTCACTGGTAAAACTTAGCACACAGTCAAATTCAGAATACAGATGCTCCTGAAACAATGGGCATATCATAACCACATCATAATTTCAGGAGCATCTGTATTCTGAATTTATGATGGGGTTATGATATCCCCATTGTAAGTAAAAAACATTTCAGGTTAAAAGTGCATTTAATGCTGGCAACACAGCCGACAGTCCCTGACTCATCATAGTTTGACTTACAATGTATTGACTTTGCAATAGTGACACACATTCTGTAGAACCCATAACCCCATCATAAGTCATAGGAAGCTCCTCAACCTGTGATGAGGTTACATCACAATAAAACCACCATAAAGTAAAAAATTTGTTGGTTAAACCATTGTAAGTTGAGGACTAATACTGTAATAGTGGTGGATAAATCATTTACATCTTTAGAATGAAGGTAAAAAAACCAAAACTATTAAAAATGATAACAGCTACAATAATTTGTCAAGAGACATGCAGTACAAAAAGATGTAAATTGTGACATGAAAAATTCAAAACATTGGGGGAGTGGAGTAAAAGTGTAAAGATTTGTTTTACTTTGCAATCAAAGTTAAGTTTTTATCAGCTTAAAATAACCTACTATAACTATAAAATTTTTTTCGTAAGCTTCATGTTAACCACAAAACAAAAACCTATAGTAGATGCACGAAAATTAAAAACAAGGAACTGAAACATACCACTAGAAAAAACCACTTCACTACAAAGGAAGTGAAAAAGCCACAAAGCCACAAGTGAGGAAGAAAAAAACAGAAGATCTAGAAAAAAACAAAACAAAACAAAAAAAACTACCTATCAATAATTACATTGAATATATATGGATTAAATTTTCCAATTGAAAGACATAGAGTGGCTGAAAGTATTTTAAAAAAAAACAAGACCCAGTGATATGTCGTCTACAAGAAACTTGCTTCACCACAAGTGCACACATAGACTGAAAGTGAAGGGATGGAAAAAGACATACTATGCAAATTGAAACAGAAAAAGAGCAGGAGTAGTTATATGTATATTAGGCAAAACAGACTTCAAGTCAAAAACCATAAAAAGAGACAAGGAAAGTCATTATATAATATTAAAGGAATCAATTGAGCAAGAAGATACAACAATTGTAAATATATACCCACCCAACATCAGAGCATCTAAATATATAAAGCAAATATTTATAGGTATAAAGGGAGAGATATACTGCAATAAAATAACAGTAGTGGACTTTAACACTCCATGTTCAGCAATTGACAGATCATCCAGACTAAAAATCAATAAGGGAATACAGAACTTCAACTACACTGTAGATCAAATGGACCTAACAGACATATACAAAACATTCCATTCAACAGCTGCAGAATATACATTTTTCTAAACTGCACATGGAACATTCTTCAGCATAGATTTTATGTTAAGCCACAAAACAAGTCTTAACAAATTTAAGAATACTGATATCCTATCAACCATCATTTCTGATCACAATGGTGTAAAATTAGAAATCAATAACAGGGGAAACTTCAGAAAATTCACAAATACATGGAAATTAAACAACATAATCCTGAACAACTAATAGGTCAATGAAAAAATTTCTTGAGACAAATGGAAATGGAAACACAACATACCAACCTATGGGATCCAGAAAAGACTGTTCTAACAGGGAAATTTAAAGAAATAAACACCTACTTCAAAAAAAGAAGCAAGAACTTAAATAAACAACCTAATGTTACAAATTATAAAGCAAAAACAAAGCTCTAAGTTGGTAGGACAATGAAAGTAATAAAGATCAGAGCATTATCAAATGAAATTAAAACTTATAAAACAATAGAAAAGAGCAACAATTTTGAGTTGGCTTTTGAAAAGATTTTTTAAAAAATCAACAAACCTTTAGCTAGAATGAGAAAAGGAAAAGAGGACTCAAATAAATACAACCATAAATTAGAAAGAAAATATTACAACTGATTCAGCAAAAATACAAAGTATCATAGAAGACTATTATGAACAATTATATGGCAATAAATTGGATAATATAGGAAGAATGGATACATTTCTTGACACATACAACCCACCAAGACTGAATTATAAAGAAATAGAAAACCTTGACAGACCTATAATGACTAAGTAGATTGAATTGGTAATAAAAAATCTCCCATCTGGTTTTTGTCATTAGTTCTGTTTATGTGATGAATTACACTTATTGATTGGTGTATGTTGAACCAGTCTTGCATCCCAGGGATGAAGCCAACTTGATTGTGGTGGATAAGCTTTTTGATGTGCTGCTGGATTTGGTTTGCCAGTATTGTATTGAGGATTTTCATATTGATTCTTACCAGGGATATCGGCCTGAAGTTTTCTCTTTTTGTTGCGTCTCTGCCAGGTTTTTTGTATCAGGATGATGCTAGCCTCATAAAATGAATTAGGGAGAAGTCTCTCCTTTTCAATTGTTTGGAATACTCTCAGAAGGAATGGTACCAGCTCCTCTTTGTACCTTTGGTAGAATTCAGCTGTGAATTTGTCTGGTCCTGGGCTTTTTTTGGCTGGTAGGCTATTTATTACTGCCTCAAGGATCTAGAATGAGAAATACCATTTGACCCAGCAATCCCATTACTGAGTATATACCCAAAGGAATATAAATCATTCTATGATAAAGATACATGCACACATATGTTTATTACAGCACTATTCACAATAGCAAAGATATGGAACCAACCCAAATGTTCATCAATAATAGATGGGATAAAGAAAATGTGGTACATATATACCATGGAATACTATGCAGCCATAAAAAGAAATCAGATCATGTCCTTTGCAGATCATGATGAAGCTGGAAGCCATCATCCTCAGCAAACTAACACAGGAAGAGAAAGCTAAACACTACATGTTCTCACTCATAAGTGGGAGCTGAGCAATGAGAATACATGGATACAGGGAGGGAAACAACACACACTGGGACCTGTCGGGGGCCAGGGGGAGAGAGAGCATCAGGATAAATAGCTAATCCCATGTGGGGCTTAATACCTAGGTGATGGGTTGATAGGCGCAGCAAACCACTATGGCACATGTTTACCTATGTAACAAACCTGCACGCTCTCCACATATATCCCAGAACTTAAAATTTTTTTGAAAGTCTGCCATCAAAAAGAAGCCTAAGATCTGATGGTTTCACCGCTGGATCTTGTCAAATGTTTAAAGAACTAACAGAAACTCTTCTCAAACTCTTCTAAAAAATCAAAATGGAGCAACTACTTTTAAACTCATTTGAGGCCGGCATTACCTTGACACCAAAGTCAGATAAGAACACAACGAGAAAAGAAAACTACAAGCCAGTATCACTAATGACATGGATGCACAAATCCACAGCAAAATACTAACAAACCGAATTCAACAGCAAATTAAAAAGATCATTCACCATGATCAAGCTGATTTATCCCAGATATATAAGGATGGTTCAACAGACATAAATCAATAAATGTGATGCATCACATTAACAGAATGAAGGACAAATCCATATGATTATTTCAATGGGTGCAAAAAAGTATTCAACAAAATTCAGCATCTTTTCATGATAAAAATTCTCAAAAAATTAGGCATGGAAAGAAAGTACATTAATAAAATAAAGGTCATACCTGACAAATTCACAGCTAACCTGACACTTAGTGGAGAAAATTTGAAAGCTTTTTTCTCCAGAGAGCAGGAACAAGACAAGAATACCCGTTCTCACCACTTCTACTCAACATATTACTGAAGGTCCTAGCCAGAGCAATTAGGCAAGATAGATAAATGAAAGACATCCAAATTGGAAAGGAAGAAATTATGTTATCCTTGTTTGCAGATAATGTGATCTTACATATAAAAAACCCTAAAGACTCCATCAAAAAAAATTAGAATTAATGAACAAATTCAGTAAAGTCTCAGGATACAAGTCAACATACAAAACCAATAGCATTTCTATACACTAATAGCAAACTATCTGAAAAGAGAATCAAGAAAATAATCCCATCTGAAAAAGTTATCAAAAAATAAAATACTTAGGAATAAATTTATTCAAGGAGGTGAAAAATTCTACATTTAAAACTGTAAAATGTTGATGAAATAATTGGAAGAAGAAAAATAAATGGAGAGATATTCCATGTTCATAAATTGGAAAAACTAATATTGTTAAAATGTCCATACTGCCCAGAGATCTACACACTCAACACAACCTCTATTAAAATACAAATGATATTCTTCACAAAATAGAAAAAACAATCCTAAGATTTGTCTGGAACCACAAAAGACACCAAATAGCTAAAGCAATCTTGAGCAAAAAGAATAAAGCTGTAGGCCTTATACTACCTGACTTCAAAATAAGCTATAAAGCTATAATAACCAAAGCAGCATGGTACTGACATTAAAAAGAGTCACATGGACAAATGAAGCAGAATAGAGAGGCCAGAAATATATTCACGCACCAACATCCAACTGATTTATGACAAAGGCACCAAGAACACACAATGGGGAAAGGTAAATGGTGTCAGGAAAACTGGATATTCACATGCAAAAAAATGAAATTAGACTCTTATCTCATATCACGTATAAAAATCAACTCAAAATGGATTAAAGACTGAAATGTAAAACCTGAAACTATAAAACTACTAGAAGAAAAGAGGGAAAAAGCTCCATGACATTGGTCTGGGCAGTGATTTATTTTGGGATATGACCCCAAAAGCACAGGCAACAAAAGCAAAAATAGACAAATGGGTTTATAGCAAACAAAAGCTTCTGCATAGAAAGGAAGCAATCAATTGAGTGAACAGACAGCCTACAGAATGGGAGAAAATATTTGCAAAATATATGTCTGTTAAAGGGTAATACTCAAAATATGTAAGGAATGCAAACAACTTAATAGCAAGAAAATGAATATAGCAGTCCCCCCTTATCTGTGGTTTTGCTTTCTGTGGTTTGTTACCTGTGGTCAGCCACAGTCTGAAAATATTAAATGGAAACATTCAGAAATAATCAATTAATAATTTTTAAGTCGTGTGCCATTCTGAGAAGTGTTATGTAATCTTGCACTGTCTGGTTTCATCTGCCCAGCATATGAATCATCTGTTTTTCCAGCATAACCATATTATATATATGCTACCTACCCTTTAGTCACTTAGCAGCCATCTCTGTTGTCAAAATTTTAAAAATAGTATAAATAGGGTTCTGTACTATCTACTGATTCAAAAATCCACTGGGGATCTTGAAAAATATCCTCTGTGGATAAGGGGGAAGTTACTGTAATCCAATTTAAAAATGGGCAAAGGATATGAATAGACATTTCTCCACAAGATATATACAAATCTTCAACAGACATATGAAAAAAAATGCTCAACATCCCTAATCATCAGGGAAGTGCAAATTAAAATCACAGTGAGATACCACCTCACACCTGTTAAAATGACTATTATCAAAAAGATGAAAGATAAGCATTAGTGAGGACGTGGAAAAATTAGCACATTATTGGTGGGGATGTTAATTAGTATAGCCACTATGAAAAACAATGTGGAGCTTCCCTAAAAAACTACAAACAGAAATATTGTATGACCTAGCAGTCCCACTACTGGGTATAGATGTAAAGAAAATAAAATCAGGATGTCAAAGAGATATCTACGTTCCTATGTTTACTGCAACATTATTTACAATCACTAAAATATGGAATTAAGCTAAGTGTCCATCAATAAATGAATGGATAAAGAAAATGTGTTATATACTCACAATAGAATACTATTCAACTTTAAAAAGGAAGGAAATCCTGTCATTTGTAACAACATGGATGAATCTGGAGGACACTATGCTAAGTGAAATAAACTAAGCATGAAAAGACAAGTACTGCACAATCTCACTCCTGTGGAATCTAAAACAAGAAAAGCTCTTATAGAAGTAGTAGAATGGTGATTACAAGGAGCTGGGATGGTTGCTGGGAACAGGTTGGGGGATGGTCAAAAGACAAAATTTCCCTAAGGAGGAATAATTCAAGAGATCTATTGTACAACATGGGGATAGAGGTAACAGTACATTGTATTCTTGAAAAAACTAAAAGCGTAAAGTATTCTCACCACAAAAATGGTAACTATGTGAGGTAATGTGTTATGGTTATTAGCTAGATTTAGTCATTTCACAATGTTATTTACTTCAAAACAATATGGTATAAGCAGTAAATGTGTATAATTTAATGTCAATTTAGAAAATTGTTTAAAGAGCAACTTATTTTAAGGAGAAAAAATCAACATACGTAAAGACCCTTATTTCCTCTGAGCTAAAAATGCAATTAAGTTAATGGGTAGGAGTAATATCACTCCTTAATTGCATAGAACTGAAATCTAAAGAGCCTGGAAGAGAGTTTCGGTGGAAAACAACAGGAGGATCAAAAAGGGTTAGGAGAACAGCACGATATTTTCTTTCTAGAAGAAATCTGAGCAGGAGTGCAGAATTCATGTGGTGAGGATTCTTCAGTGACTCCCTACCTCCCCATTATCTGACCTTGCAGCAAAATCCCTTGTGGAGCTTTAAAAATATATAGACCAAGGCCTGCTGATCCCCAAACGCCATTTTCACCCATTGGAAAAGCCTCTCTGTATTTTAAAAGCTCATAGGTAATTTTAATACACAACCAAGGTTCAGAAGCAGTTGCCTATAGAATGAAACCCAAACTCTCAGCCAGGAAAATTCTGTCTTCTTTAGGGCAGGATCCTGTCAGCCATCTTAGTCCTCTAATAGGCACAGTGCTTGACACTTAATAGACTCTAAATAAATGATAATTTAATTAATACATCAATGGGCTGCGTGGATGAATAGACTTTAATTAGGAGCCCTGAGGCATTAAAGATAATTTGAATATCCTGAAATGAGGGTAAGAAAGGGAAGGGAGCCCAAGGGGGAGACCAGAAGCAGGAAGCAGGAAAAGTGGATGCCAAAGAAAATTCTACCCAATTTGCAGTTTTTCTTAGAGCTATGACAGGATTTATAATATCCTTTAAGGACAAGCCGGAGAATGGGGTATAGGGTCTTTTTTTTGCTCATATATGCACATTTGGGAGCCCCTTCGATGAGGAGTTTACACTATGTTCTCATAATCCTGTAAAGCTCCAGGACATTATTTTTCAAGGCTCAAAGACACTATTAAATCTCGTGGATCTCAGGCCTGAAGAGGGCATACTTTCCGTGATTTACTTGAGCTGGAGTAGGATGTTGACTCTGTCTATCCACTTAAGTTTTCACCCATTTCTTGTCTTAGGTTTGGGCAGGTTGCAGGTTTCCTTTTAATAACGTCATTGTGACTTATAAAACACTCTTATTGGAAATTCCTGTTTTTTGTACACGGGACATGAAAGAGGCGTGTTTCCCTTAGCTGGCAGACAAGAAGTTGTCATATTTCCTTGAAAACATTATTAACCAAGTCCCCACCCATAGGTGGGTCCCTGGTGATTATTTCTCTTGGAGGAACGGAGGAGGAACAAAACAGGGTAAGAGGGAGGAAACCCACGAAATGAAAATCTGACTCTCCCCTGGAAATGTGGGTGGATAAATGAGGCCTTGCTTTTGGAAAACTAGTATTACAGGAAAGTCCATTCCTTTGCTCAGGGTACTATTACTCACTCATTTCACCACTGCGGACTCCTGCATGTGGGTATTAGATTCAACAAGGTGAAGAGGACCCACTAATGTGTATTTAAAATTCATCCTCTGTTCTCAAAATAGAAACCCAATTTTTCTGAGCTCCAGATGAAGAGGTTAATTCACATGATTTCCAAGGTTTCTTCCAGCTCTCTGGCTCAGCTGGACTCCAGGCTTTCTCTCATTTATTATACCCGCTGGTAAAATGTTTGTCTCATGAAAATGTTTGAGAAGCTCATCAAAATTTCGGACCTTCTCCCCTGAAGAACGCCCATACACACATTTATGTACACTCCAGGGCGGTTCATGAGCCCCTCTGAAACTACTTTTATAACCCATACCGGCTGGGCGCGGTGGCTTGTGTCTGTAATCCCAGCACTTTGGGAGGCCGAGGCAGGTGGATTACCTGAGGTCAGGAGTTCAAGACCAGCCTGAGCAACATGGTGAAACCCCATTTCAACTAAAATTACAAAAATTAGCCAGGCGTGGTGGTGCGTGCCTGTAAGCCCAGCTACTCAGGAGGCTTGAGGCAGAAGAATCACTGGAAGCTGAGGCTGCAGTGAGCTGAGATCATGCCACTGCACTGTAGGCCGGGCAACAGAGCAAGACTCTGTCTCAAAAAAACAAAACAAAACAAAAACCTCATACCTTCCTAATCTGCTCAAAAACTCCCCATACATTCTTAAAATGTGCTGGCTGCTATTCAAAGCTTCCCAGACTATGTATACTAACCCATCCTTCTAAAAGTGGCTCCCAAAATTCGTTCATTTAGCTTACATGTATTGAGCATTTACCCCTTATAAAACATTAAAATCACATTTTATGTATATGTGTATATGTTTATGCAGTATGCAAATATAAAGCATACAACATACAGCATATATTAGGAACAGAAAGGCAACAAAGATATATACTTTGTTAAGGTATACATAAGTTATTATATAAAGACTTACCATTGAGGAGTTTATAATCTAGAAGGAAAGATTTTTTTTTTTTTTTGAGACGG
>NW_012104076.1:652299-664004 GCF_000951045.1 Mandrillus leucophaeus
CCTGTCTCTACTAAAAATACAAAAATTAACCAGGTGTGGTGGCGCACGCCTATAATCCCAGCTATTCGGGAGGCTAAGACAGGAGAATCACTTGAACCCAGGAGGCGGAAGTTGCAGTGAGCTGAGATGGTACCAGAGCACTCCAGACTGGGAGACACAGTGAGACTCCATCTCAAATAATAATAAAAATAATAATAATAATAAATTAAAAAGTGGTAACAGCTGTGGCCCAACAGCCATTTGCTCTTTATTCCTTGATTTTGTTCCACTGCTCAATTATCCTAGACATAACTCATTTTATCTAGCTTTTTAAAAGGGACGGAAGTGGGAGAGACATTGGTGTGTGAATATTGAAGCATGATGCCTGGAACTGCAACAGCCACGTTGTGACTGAGAGAAGTTTTAGCTTGTAGAAAACGCACTGAAAGTCACAGAGCAGAAAGATGAAAGGAACCAGAGTCCTTGATGGAATGATAGAGCTGCTGACTTGACCAACCAAGGAACTGGCTGCCTTCCAGACTTCCTGTTAGAGACATAGTACATTCCTTCTTAATACATTCTGAAGTGTGTTTCCTGCTACTGGAGTTGGAAACATCCTCACTGTTACAGGTGCGGTAAGACAGGCATGAATAATGGGCTCTGGGAATCAGAGAGGGGATGGACTAGTATTAAGTCTTTAACTTTGATTTGTATATTTCTATGTGTGTGTCTATATATGTGCATATATTTGCCACATATGCATACATAAATATATATGTTATGTATATTTCTGTCTTTGCTATCTTGGGACAATATAGCATAGTAAGAAAGAGCTTAGGCTTTGGACTCATTCAGCTTCTCCTATTCCCTAACAGTGATACTGTGGGAAGGTTATTTATTTATATGAGCCTTAGCATCTTTATCTATAAATATTTCCTTCCTCATAAGGTTTCACGAGGATTAAATAAAATGATGTATAGAAAGTGTTTGGCACAGTGCCTGACACATGAGGTAACCTCAGTAGATGATACCTATTGATATTTTTTCTTTCATGCAGACAAAAAATATTTATTGAGTACCTACTGTGTCCTGGCCCCTTCCAGACATTAATTACAATCCTGAAAGAAACCTCCTGCAATATGATACCTGTTTTCATGGACCTTATAATTTAATTAATGATGACTGGAATAAAGGTATAATTAAAAGTTGATATGAGTTCTATAAAACAAAGGTTTCAGTGTCATGAAATCATGTTAGACGTGAACCCGAACTTGTCTGAGGGTTAAGGAAGGCTTCACTGGGACAGTGGTTTTGAGTCTGGGGGTAGGGTGTGATGGAGAGATCATCATTCTAGAATATACGGAGGAGTAAACAAGTAGCAAAAACATGCAGTTACTTGTTCCTGGACAGTAGGATTCTTAAACTCAGGGATTATATTTAGATAATCATATACTCGTTTATTCATATTCTTTGTCCCCAGCACAGTGACCAGGCTCATCAGAGACACTCATAAGTATTTGTGGACTGAATGAATGAACCCCTCCAACTCTCATTCTCCCTGTCAAAAAAAAAATGAGTATAAAATGTCTACTTCTAGGAGATAACAAATATAAAGCATCTGAGCACATAGTAAGAACTCAATAATTAGTAGTCCTTATAAAAGTACTATTATCATTGCCTTAAAATTTACATACATTATCTCTGATACTACATTGGAAGCTCAAGGGTGGCAGGAAATATATCTTATTTATCTTTGAATATCTCAAGGTTCTTAGCACAGTGTCTTGCACAGAATAAATTAAATTATCTGTAAAAATTCAGAAGATAAATAAAAGTCTTATTTAGGAATTAAATTGACAGGTTAAAGAAATTGTGCAGATTGAGAAAATCAAAGCTAGGTTAACTACTCTCTGTAAGGAATACTTAGCTTCTAGAATAGAGATAAAATACAGATGGGAAAAACCTCTAAAAACTTTGTAAAAACAAACAAGAATTATGTGTGGTGAAAAATGCCCTTATAGAACAATTAATAGAGAATATCATGTACATAATTCACAACGCATTGCTTTAATGTCACCATCTCAGAGACCACTCAATCTAATCAATCTCTAGCATATTTTAATTATTTGCATACCACTTACAGCCATCTGATATTTTTCTTTTTGAGTTGATTGATTAATTGATTGAGTTTCAAATTACGTATCTCCCCCCATAGAATGTAAGCTCTATAGGAGCAGTGATCTTATCTGACTTTTTCCCTTTTTGTATTCATGGCACCTAGAGCTGTATCTTCTACATAGTTGGTGGACAAATAAATACATGCTGACTAAAGTAGTGCATATAAAAATAATACTACATATTGTTTATGGAAGTATGTATAAATTTGCAAAATCATAAAAGGGAATTCAAAGTATAAGCAGGAATTTTTAAGGGTGTGATGTTTTATAGGCAAAAGCTTGGGGAATAAGACTCAGTGTGGTGGTCGGAAGGAACTTTACTTATATCTGAAATGGCTTATTAAAGAAAAGACTAGAAGCAAAAGATGACAAAATAGTAACTATTTATTTTGGTGATGGGAATTTCAGTGTTATGTTATTCTTTGCACTTCTCTGTGTGTTTTCAATTTCTCAAAGCAAATTTAAAAATAGAAGGTCTGAATGGAGAAGAATAAATTAATCCCTTGTAGTTTTACAGGATCTAATGTTCTCTGAAGTGTTGTTATATACACTTGACCATCACAATAATTTTGAGGTAGTTATTACCAGCCTTATTTTATATGAGAGGAAAATGAGACCAAGATTTATGAAGAGGCATGCCATGAGGACCAACCACGTCAAGGAAATATTTGCCTGATAACCTGACCTAGAGATGATTTCTTTTTTGAGATATAACATCAAAATCCTTCCGATACGAGAGAGCTAGATAAGAGGTGAAAATAAATTAGCTTTGAGGCCTATAGGCAAGAGACCTGGAAGAGTTCAATATAAACTGACAAAGAACAAATGAGCAAATATTTTAATTCAAAATAGAAAATATTCTCCAAATGCTCTTAGGCAAATTGCTGCAACTTTTAAAGGCTTGCTTTTCTTACCCATAAAATACAGTGATTACCTACTTTATATAATTTTTGTGAGGATTAAATTGTTTACTTTTTGTAAAAGATGGCACAGTATCTGGCACTTAATAAATGTTCAATATTTGTGTTTTTCCTCTTGGTTTCTTATGCTCCTACATATTATGTTCAACCATTGTAAATTGCCTTTTTTGTAAGTAAAAATGATTGAATATGAGCAATTTCGTTGAGTTTCATGCAATTATTCTATAAATGTAAGGTTTGATACCACTACCAACTATCCCATCTAGAATTTACATGCAAGGGAAGGGCAGACCAAAATTTGAATAAAACAGGTAATTGTTTGGGGTTTGGGCTTGAGAGTCTATTTGCAAGGATGGATGAAAGGGATTTACAAGTACGTAAGGAGAAGGACAGTCCAATTGGCAGAGATGGGTTTTCATCATCAGGGTTAGGCAATTGCAATCATGACAGCTGTTTGATAGCTTTTGGCACCAAAATATATTGACCAGCTGAGATATCATTAATGCTTAACAATTTTATCCTTATGACCATATCTTGGCCAACTAGGTTGCCTTTGACCACCAAAGGGTATAATAATATATTCCAATGTAAATGCCATGTATGTATCTGTATAACTCATATTCATGTTGATGTGTTGCATAATATACACTAAATATAAATGCCTTTGCTTCTTTAGAATGTCATGTTAGATGGTGTGATTAAAGAGGAATAGAATTAAAATATAAACTGATTTATTTAAAACAACAGTTATTCTGGGAAATGTGTGTGTACTAAAAGTAAAAGAAACCTAATTATTAAAATAATTTTTAAAAATAAAAATTTGAATAACTAGTCTAGAAAAAGTAGTCTGGGAAAAGGCAGTTCTGTACCATATATGTGTAAAAATTAATACAGGCAGGAGAGAGGTGATTGAGAGACTTAAACAGAAGGCTGCTTACAGATCAGAAGAAACCCTTGGGCCAGTGTCATAAGTCTATGAAGATATTCCAGAAATGCTTCGAGTTAGGTAATTTCCTGATAGTACCTTTAAATTATGAGATGAAACAAATAAGGGAAAAATATAAGAACATTTTTCAGAATGCTTCATCTACTAAAATTTAATGCATTAAAATATCCAGAATATTTTCAGAACCTGTAATTTTGGCATTTGCTGAATAAAATTTATAGTACAAAGTTGTACTAAATAGCAAAAAACAGTCATTCAAACATAGAAACCTTACTACCTAACTCAAAATGCATGTGAGTAAATAATTTCGCCTGAAGATTGAATTCTTGGGGGTTACTTTCATTAGCATCTCTGGATTGATCTTTAAACCTGGTAGTGGTCATGTATTTTTCCTTCCTCATAATATAGGTACTTGTTTGGCTACCAGTGATTGTTCCTCTTCCCTATATAAACTACTAAAAGTAACATCACTGTTCCTTCTTCAAAGTCAGACACCTGACATTAAGTACTTTATACGAGGAGTATTGTTAAAAAGGAGGCAACCAAGCAAATTACTCAGGACATCTGTGGAAAGACTTAATCATCTGATAGAAGTCAAGTAAAACACTGCTTGGATTGCAAAAGTAACTACAAGTATGAGAATCTTTCCTACAAATACTTCACCTACCCTTCCTTCCTTCCTTCCTTCCTTCCTTCCTTTCTTCCTTCTACCTTCCTTCCTTCCTTCCTCCCTCTCTATCTTGCTTGTTTGCTTGCTGGTGATTTGACACACTATTAAAGAAGCCCATATTTATGGTCTCACTTATTTCTTTTCCTTCTTTAGATGGAGGGCTTTTACCCAAACTTGGAGAAAATACATCACGAAATATTAGTAGTGGAAATGATTTTAGCAATCATCTAGGTTGGGTCCCTCATTTATAGATGAAAATCTTTAGATGGAGAAAGGTTTTACAACTTAACATTCTATGGCCAGTTAGTGGCAGGACTGAGACAAGGTCCCAAACATGTACCAATAACTAGACTAATATCATTTCCTCTATCGTTCTATCTTAAAACTACTTTTCAAGTCACCTTTCCCTGAAAATGTTATGTACCCACTTAACATTTTCAGACTGAATAATCAGCATCTTTGCTGTGTGGTTTTGCTTTTCAAAGGTAATAGTGGGATAGCTCTTTAAGTCGAAACTCCTGGGATAAAGGAATCCTGGGAGCCAGCATGTAGGAAGTGTCCATCTTCATGCTCCGTCTTCACCTTGCACTGGCACTCCTCCACCAGCATCACCACCTTGATCACGGAGGAAACTTCAGTGCAGTTCAGTGGCAAGTGCATCGTGGTGAACTTGGCAGGCAAACAGTGAGAGCAGAAGGTATGGGAGTGCTGCTCAGCTCCAGGAAAATGAACAGACCCACATTTCCCAAAGCAAAGGTTGTTCTGAACAACTACTTTTTCACAGCCTTCATGGGTTATAGTCTAAAAAGCAAACAGATTTCCATTACGTTATTTTGAATTATTTCTTTAACACACATAATGCAGAAGCTAGGGACTGTAAATCTGAGGATAATATACACTAAAAATTTCAAAGCTTTCCAATTTTGGATATAATTTGCAATATGCAAGTGATGGTATCTATAAGGGCATAGAACCACTTCAATTAAACTTTCTTTATTGAGCAAATTATTAAATAGCCTTTAGGGAATCCCTAAGTTAACATAAAAATATTTTACTCTACACTATTAGTGTCAGACTTCAAGAAATTTTGTTTAATTGGATGTCAGCAATTGAAAAATTCTAATGGTAATTATCTTACATAAGTAATGTGCCTTGCCTTTTTATTCCTCACAGCGCTTTGTGCATAGTAGACTCCCAATACATGTTTGTTAAATTGATCATAGAATAGATCAGAACACTATGGGTTTAATTCTATCCTATTCTGCAAGACCTGTAGTACATTCAAGTCTATGAAGTTGTATGCAAGCAGAGTTACAATGTGTATGCCTGCAAATCATTGTGCATTACCTCACCTTTACCTCTCATAACTCCAAGCACCTAGCTCTATGTGCCTTTCAAAATATGTAAGAGTCAAACATCTTAATTTTAATCTCATTAGCAATAGAATTCAAAAGAAGAATTTCAAAGGCAATTTGATTGCCTGATTCTTAGGAGTAATTTTCTAATTGCACATGGCCAACAGAGTAGTCATTATTATTTGGTAATTGACTTGTCATTGCTACATATCCTTGCCTTTTCAGGCAGAATACTTAACTGCCTTGCACAGTCAATTACCCTATTCTACTGCTTGCTTAGTTGGGTAGCATTACTCGACTATAAAATTTTACTCTACCCTGCATTGTTTTTGGTTCAATATCTTCATGTTTAAGGACCTAATGCAAGTTCTCAGTTTTAATTTAACATTTGGAATGTAGGTATTGCCAGAACCAGAGGAAGTAGACAGTAGGGTGCCCCTTTGTCTTAATAGCGTGGAATTGATCATAATAACTACAAATCAGTCAACACAACATGAATCAGGAGAAATAATCTCAGGGGAGGAGAGATAATCTCACATCAAGATTGATTTTTTTAAAAGCTCATGTGAGAAAATAAGTTAAATGAAATCACGTTTTTGCTATCATAATACTAGAAATGATATGACAACTTTTGCCTGAGAACCTCAACATACTTTGAGGTTGTGGGATAGCTTTAGTAAGCCATTAAAGAAGCCCCTTATAAACCTATAAAGTAGTTAAGTACGGAATATAGGGATTAAGACCATTGTAAATGGATATGAGAGTGTTTGGGGAGGAGTCCAATGCACCCCACCTTATCAACAAATGGAGTTGACCTGCTCATCCACATATGAATAGAGTGCAGAAAGATAGCTACAGAGGAGTTCTGGTGATTACTCTAAATTCTCAGTTTCCTAACTGAGGGTATAGTCTGACTCATATCTCTCAGTAGATCACTTCCAATGCAAAAATAAATGAATAAAACAAAGCTCTGTGTCTTCAATGTGAATGATTACTGATATTGACAGTATCATCATACCATTCTTGCAACATTTCCAGAATGCCAAGAAAAAATGGAAAGGTCAGAAGGAAACTTAACCTTTGCCAAATCCTATGATGAATGCCTAAGGACCAAATCTGTAGTTAAGCTAGAGTCAGGCTCCCAACAGCCTTTTCCCTTACTCTCCATCCATCCCAGTTGTCCACTACCACCTACAAACCCTTACCTGCTCTCCCCACAGAACACATACCTGGCTGAAAGGCACTGTCCTGCAGGTCTCCCAATGTACTTCATGGCTTTTGATGGGCAAGATGACCCCCTGAGAAGCCGGACTTTTCCTGAACATGAAGTGGTGCCAGAATTTCTTGGCTTCTTCCCGAAGAGGAGATTTCTCCATTTTCATCCCGTCTATCGGCTGGATGAGGGACTGGTTCCCAGGTGGGAAGTGCTCACTATCTGAGTCCCTGGATGGACGCATTTCTCTCTCAGGCTTCTTCCAGAACCTGCCAAATCTGGACAGCATCTTCTCTCTCTGCCGCTGGCCTTCCCCTGCAGGGCTGGTGCCTACAAGGTGTGGCACTGCGACAAACAGATCTGGCTTCTCCTCAGCTTCTTCATGGTTGCTGGTGGGGAGCTCTCTTTGATTCCTTGGCAGGAGTGCAGGGGAAAGAGAATTCTGATGCTGGCGGCCATCCTGGTGCCGTGTGGCCTTTCCTAGAGTTAGGAGTACTAGCAGCTGCAATAAGAGGAGATGCATGCTGTCAGGGGCCCAAGCTTCTTTTGTAAATGATGAGGCCCAAAGGAGAGGCTCATTCTCTGCAGGACTGGGAAAAAGGAAATCGTATATATAGATACCTGCCTGGCGGGATGGGAAGGCAGGTGGTCAGTAGCCAGGCAGAGTAAACACATTTATTGTTTGCTTGAAATGTGTAGTGCTAATGGCCTCCTGCCGTCACTTTGGTTTTGTGTATTTTAAAAGGCCCCAGTGAAAGCCTGGGACCCAGGGGGTAATTAGCTGAGAGTTTAGCTATGTCTGAGGCTTAAAGAGCAGTATTAGCAAAGACAACACATTCTTTGCCTAAATTTCCCATGGCTGTTGTCAGAAGAAGGACTAGAGTCAGCTCACATTTGCTGTGCATTTGCATTGGGCTGGAATAGAATAGACAAGGTATGTTGCTGTGAGAGAAGTATATTGGATAAAAATTAAAGGCATACATTTAGAAAAAGCCCAGGCCTTTAGGAAGGCTACACACACACACACACACACACACACACACACACACAAAGAAGTATATCAAAATTGTAAGGAGAAGAAAGGAAGAGCTAGAAGGATGTTAATTTTTTTGATCAATGGACATATTGCTTTTTACTTATATGTGAATTGGGGTTATTGATTTTTGCATGGTAACTGAGTAAAGGGAATACATTTTCCTTTCCACACATAGAAACTCCCAATTCCCAAGTTAATCCTCTCACATTAAGAATCAATTACTGGGTGCTAAATTTCACAACTGGTCAGTCATCAGATAAACTCTTCCAATTGTTCACATGTTTCTCAACAGGATACCACGTAATAGACTGACAGCTCATCAGTCTTCAATGAGGTTGGGGAAACATCTCCCTCTAGCCATCCTAGTGATTTTATTTTTCTTTTAAACAAAGAGCCAGACATGAGAACGTGGATTCTAAGAACCAGGTTTGATAACTTTGGGCGTGAAGCTGGCTAGTCAGTTTCTTACCTTATTGAATCCACATGATCTCCCCTTGTTTTACACTAATTGATGGCCAGGCTAAAGAAAGATTGAGACAAGTAAGAGACTTCAGGGATCAAAGGAAAATTTTAAAAATAACTATCATTCAAAACTATCATGAATCAGCTTAGGATACAAAAAAGAAACGTGTCCATAAAACTGAAACCCAAGAATGGAGTCCAATCAGCCTACCACATGACTCAAACAGTATTTCCACTGGGAAGCAATGCAATATCTGTTTTTATTTCTCCCCTTTTAACTCAATCACTATATTCCTTGCTTTCAGTAACACAAATAGTCCTGGCACATGTTCCCCCTTTTTTGTCAATACTGATTAAGCTTTCTTTCCAAGAAGTGACCCATTGGAATCTGTTTTTCAGGCATTTCTGTTCTTCTTGATAGCCATGCCTGATTTTTATGAAATAAAGCCTTAAGTCCCTTTACCCACGATAATGAGCTATTTTTAACAAAGACCATCACTTTACCAGAATGCCATAAGTGGAGACATATTGTACTTGTACCAAATATCTTTGGAACATGTGCTAGTATTAATGAAAGGCGCTGTTGATATAGAATAAATGAGCATTTGTGTTTGCCATTGCTTTTTTTATTTTAGAAAAAGGGTTGTGCTCTGTTGCCCAGTCTGGAGTGCAATGGTGCAATCATAGCACTCTGTAACCTCAAACTCCTGGGCTCAAGCAAGCCTCCTGAGTAGGTGGGACTACAGGCACACCACCACACCTGGCCATTTAAAATTCTGTGTTGTTGCTGAAACAGAGCCTCACTATGTTGCCCAAGCTGTTCTGAAACTCTCGGCCTCAAGCCATCCTCTTGTCTCTGCCTCCCAAAGTGCTGGGATTACAGGTGTGAGCTACCGTGCTATTTCAACATCTTTGTTTTTTTAATTGACTGCTATTTGAATTTCTTAATTCCCCTCAGCCATCCAACGCAATATGCTTTCCAGAACCAGTCACTAGGCCTCCTGGTGTAAATATGGTGTGGAAGCCAGCTATGATACCTTTCCTGAATCCTTTTAAATGTACTTTTCAGTAACCCGAAATTCCATTGTTATCAATCAGAGTATCTACTATTTCCCAAAACTAAAGACTATCTCAGAAATTCTATCTCAGGTCTCAGTTTGCTTGGCTCTGGAATTACTGAACATAAGATACAGTTGAGTAATTCCTGTTGAACTGAAATTTGCAGAAGACTCACTTTGTGAGTCAAGAATCATATTAGATACTGGTAGATAATTGAAAAATGAGTAAAACTTTGTCACTGCCCTCAAGTAGGTTAGATAGTCTGGTGGCATTTATTATGCATCATCTAACTTTATTGCATAAAAATCATCTATAGGGATGTCAGTTATCCATTTTTCACTTTCCTTTAGTCCTAAACTTCCCTTCCTCTAATCCTAATTTGGAGCTTATAAGTGCCATTTAAAAATCACTCACAGAGAATATCCTTTTGCTGTTCTGTCACTTCTTTTGAGAACATGTGCAAATATCTTGAAATGTTGTCCCTACCCCCGTTAGTAAATACTATCCCTGAAAAGTAAATCTACCAAAGCTAAGCCTGCTGTGATGAGAACCATGAAACATAAGCCTATCTCCAACCACTGTCTTTTTCAGCTAAAGGCAATGACTATCGCCTTTCACCGCCGTGTCCATTCACCAATTCTAAAGCCGTTGATACACTATATGTGTATAATTACATATGTATAACATGTAATATATGTATAATGTAATACATTAAAATCTCTTAAGAATGTAAGCGAATATTTCATAGCTTTTAGCAAAAATATGCTGCCTTTGTTTGGTCTTCAGTTGATACAGGCATCTAGTTACCTCTCAATTTGGATGAACCAAATGGAAATGGAAGTAGGTCTGGAGAAGGTCTCCAGACACAGTAGGAAGCTTTCATGAGGAGACAGCATCACCAATTACTAGTGCACTTAGTACCAAATGCCACAATGAAGGGTGGGCCTGAGCTCATGTGAGTGAGCCCAAGCCCGCTAAGTCTACTTTCTGGAACAACCCTAGACATGCATGAGAACCAGAGGGGCCAATCCCTGAATCCATTCATTTCCACTTACAGTTCAGGCTTTCAGCATAACCTGGCTGTTTTCAACTTGACTTGGGTTTCTTAGGCACTAAGATGTCTTCAGGAACTCTAAAGGACCTCAAGAAGATACCTACATAAAAAATGTTTTCATATGCTGGTGACACTTTTACAAAATGGACAAGAAAAGAGGCCCAGCCACTTAAGACATGTTGAGGTGGTTTGTCTCCTCTTCAGAGGTCCCCAGTGTGCCTATGAGAGGACAGCACCAGCTACATTTTCTGTCCCTCTTACAGACTCTCAGAAGACACTTAAAAAGAAGCCCAGTGCTCTCCAAGGACGAACAGAGAGACTACCTTCTTCCCTGAAAACCCGTCTTAAATCAACAAAAGGTGAGAGGCAGTGTTGAGGTGGGGGGTGGACATTAGAGTTAAACAGGACAACTGATTGCTGGAAAAGGAGGTTTGGGTTGAAGGATTCAGGGGAGAAAACTGACTGGGGAGCATGCCACTGCCTCATCACTACCTCTTTTCAAAACACAATAGCAATATATATATATTTTTAACTCAGAAGAAAACAGAACCTTTTTTCTTTTCCAAGGAACAAGGAAAAGGGGAAATTAGGATATATGATTTCCCCTTAAAACTTTTTTTTTTTTTTTTTTGACGGAGTCTCGCTTTGTCGCCCAGGCTGTAGTGCAGTGGCCGGATCTCAGCTCACTGCAAGCTCCGCCTCCCGGGTTTACACCATTCTCCTGCCTCAGCCTCCCGAGTGGCTGGGACTACAGGCGCCCGCCACCTCGCCCGGCTAGTTTTTTGTATTTTTTGGTAGAGACGGGGTTTCACCGGGTTAGCCAGGATGGTCTCG
>NW_012104076.1:664649-718983 GCF_000951045.1 Mandrillus leucophaeus
CCAAATCCCAAAGATGTAGTGAACTGTATGCTTTATTTCTGCTAATTTTATTCAATAATAAATATTTGTTGAATTCAAGGAAGCACTGTAGACATGGTGCAGTACATTTCTCTTATTTTTAAGTAATAAATACGCATAGTAACAAAATTCAAATAACACACAAAAAAATGCACAGCGAAAGGTTGATCTTCCTCTGACCACACCCCAGGCTGCCTGTCCTTGCCATGGAGAGAACCATTGTTATCAGTTTCTTTATTCAGTCTTTTAAAACTGTCACCCAAAGATACCAAAATGTGTGACCAGTGGAAAAGGACAAATATCAAATGGTGTAACTGCCAACAAAAAAAATCCCCATTTCCACTTCAAGGTACTGATGCTTAGATTGTCTTTTAAAGATTAGATTATGCTGTTTGTAGTTTCAGTGATCTCACTGCCCTCTGTTCAAAAAAGCCCCCAACACCATTGAGAAGTAGTTTGATGTATTTTGGGTATTTTGTTTTTTGCATCTGAAGATGTATCCAGTACTGTGCACAAGTCACGGACAATACCTGCATGTGTCTAATCAGCTACCTACCAAGACTGCAGAGAGAGCCCCTGCAAATCTGAGAATTAGGCCAAGGCAGCCTGAGCTATCCCTTACCATGTGCCCCACCTTCCTACCTGTCCATGCATCCCCAGTACCTGTTCCTATACTTATAGCCAGTTCAGGATGCAGTCACTGATGCAACATCTCTATCCTGCTCCTTCCTCCTCATCTTTAAAATTTACCTTGTCTGTTTTTCCTTCTGTAAAAAGGTTATCTCAGAGCTCAGTAATGTCAGTGGAAGTATCTCTGGACTCGAGGCCAAAAAATCTAGATCTGATTCCTCGATCTGCATTACAGCTTGTAAACTCTATGACATCAGGCACTTAACTTTATGTCCCTGAAAGTCTGTAGAGGCAATATTACTTGCCCTGTCTTCCTCATTTAGTCCACGGTCTTTCTTTTCACCCTGAATCTTACTATCATCCTGGGTGACTTCAGTGTCCATGTGGTTGGGTTTGACCATTGGCATTCCATCACTATCCCATGGAAGTCCCTTTCGATACCCTGGCTGAAATCTGACTACTCATGTAATGGCCTCCCTACCCCCGTTACATTCTGACCCGTTACTACCAAGAACAGCTCCACCTCTAAACTGTGAACTCACATTCCACTCTCTCATAACAACATTTTATTGTTTCAGTTCCTACAGCATCTGTCCCCTACTTTATCTCTGTCATAGTACTATCACCATTGTCATGAAATAATTTTTGACTGAACATTTGTTTAACATGTCTCCACTTCAGATTTTAAAGTCCATAAAAGTAGGGTCTTTTTAGTCATCAGCTCAGGCTCTAGCACAGCCCTTCACATAATAAATGCCCTAAAATATTCATTTAATAATAAATGAATTATGTAATTAATTGATTAACATATATAAATTCTTTGTCTTCATTTTCTTCCCTATCCAGTTAATTCCATGGTCCATCTCTTCAAACTTTTTCCATATTTCCAACTCCCTAGTCCCTTTTTTATTCTCTCACACCCATCTAATAAAAGTCCAACACTGGGGCCTGGCGTGGTGGCTCACGCCTGTAATCCCAGCCACTCGGGAGGGTGAGGCATGAGAATCGCTTGAGCCCAGGAGGCAGAAGCTGCAGTGAGCTGAGATTGTGCCACTGCACTCCAGCCTATGCGACAGGGTGAGACTCTGTCTCAAAACAAAAACAACAACAAAAAGTCCAACCCTGAAAACACCCAGCTGTTCATCTTCCCTGGACCCACACCTGGCATACGGAATGCTTTCAGAGACACGGACAAATGGGCAAAAATAGATTCTACACAAATTTCCTTCTGTCTCAATGGAACCCTCAACTCTGCTCAGCAATCTTTCTCATTCCTCTGTTCAACTTGCTTTGCATTTTCCATGTAGGTTAGTGAAAGCCTTCTCTAACTATCTTAAACCTTTGACTGTTCTGCCTCTTTCATCGTTTTCAATAAATGCCCCCTTTTTCTGCAGAGAAAGATAGGAGCTATCATATACGCGGGTCTCCTCACATTTGACCATCAAACCACACCAGTTCGTTTCTCCTCTCCACTCTGCTCTTGGAATCACATCCTTTCCAACCAACTTTACTCCATAGTCTACCCTGAATTGTCAAACTTTTGCACTCCACTGGATGCTTTTATATAATGTTTGATCATTTCAAATTTTCTTGATTCCATGGAAGTTTTCAGTGTTGTCTTCTGCCTTTGCCAGTCAAATATTGGGAAGCTTTGTCCCAACCCAACCTCTACTTTCTCACATCCACTTCCAGATTTACAAGGGAGGCATCTCCTCCATGATACTGAGATTTATTTGGGACTCTGAAAAGCCAAGTTCCTTTTTGATTCGGCCATTCAGGGATTCCTTGGGCTTGTCTTAATTTGGGTAAATGCATATCTTTTTACCCAGAAAGCGAGGATCCTCAAGGGCAGGGATTATGTTTGCTGGAGACCACACTGTCAGCAACTTTGAGAAAAGGGATTTTGTTTAATGCATTTTTCTGTTGTTTTTCCATTCCTGGTCCCTCAATCTACCTTTAGGAGGTGAATGAATGTTTGTTCCAACATATTGAGTCCAACAAAAATGCGAAAGGAAACTTCTGACATAGGCCCTTGTTGCGTTTTACTTTCTAAGAAGTATCTCTTTGTCCTGGAGAACGTATCCTTAATTCTCTGTGTTTAGATTCTATTTTAAAATCAAAGTTCCATGGAATCTGGGACTAAACCATTCTTCATTTCCCAGCCTGGCCACAGTCTCAGAGCAGGCCTTTGAACATTGACACACCAGCCACACTTCCCAGGCATGTCTCCCCTGAAGGATAATCACACTCCTAAAAAAGGTAATTCTTGCCAGAGGACTATATGTCTGTTGGGTAACTTTATGCAGCTTGTAAATTGTTTGACTCCAGTTGGAGCATGGGGGTGGTGTATCACCAACAGAAATGAGTGTAGGGGGCATCTGTCTGAAAACTGTTCCCCCACTGGCCACCTTGCCAGTTTCTGCTTATACAATGCAGGCAGCTTGGGGGAACCATATTGTCCCTATAAGCTCATAACACATGGACAAATGATTAAAAACACATGGAAAACAGTTCCACAGCTAAGCTAAAATTCAGATGGGAATGGAAAATCAACTTGCAAAGCTTTCAACTGACTCAGGGCCAAATGTAGGACAGAATGTGAGGAGAAGTTGCCAAAAGAGAGGAAAGTTGGGGAAAAAAGCAAGTCATGGATAGGAAACCTAAAACAATGACGCCTTGTATTGACAACGCTTCTCTAAGGCTCTCCAAGAGTAGTACCAAATTCAACTCTTTGGAAATATTAAGACCTTCATTTCGTGAAAGAGTTTAGACAGATTTATATTTTCTACCCTCTATAAACAAGAGTTGGCTTGACTATCTTGGCAACACCTAAGCAGAAACATAATCTTAAGTATCTTAAGTAAGTAACATAAATATTAAAAGATTACACATTTTTCCTCCGAGGTGTGGGAATTAAGTAACAAGGTGGCATGAGGCAAACTGTGAAAAATTGTGACAATAAAACGAAAAGCAAAGCACAACTTTCCAGTCAGGGTTTGCCTTCTGTTGGTACCTGATGCTGGGCCCAGGTTTGCCATCAAGCTGGCAGGCCTTAGTCACATTTGCAAAAGTTCGACTTGGTTCAAATCTGAAACTCTTAAGAAGCCTGTTATTTGTGTTTAGTCACTAAAATGACCTCAGTGACTCTACTGGGTAGGAAATCTGTAAGCAAGAAAATAATTTACTGGGAGCCAATCCCTGCTGGGTCATTCTGGGTAGCTTCTGCCCTGAATCCTTACTGACTCCCACACACACTGAACCACCTTTCTCTCTGATGAGCACCACTTAGACTTTTAAGTGTTGATTTGGGGCATGATTTGCAAACAGTCCTCCTCAATATATGCAACAAATGTGTTCTTTCAATGCTAAATGTAAAAGGAAATTTTGAAAATATGGCTCCATGGAGGAGCTATGCTCTTTGGGTGATAGAAAAAAACTATCACCCAAGTCCAATCCATTAACAAAGCAAATAGGATCATCCTTTCTGTCATGTGAAAAACTATTCCCTAATTTATCTCTCTTTAGAAGGAGATTTGTGTATCATTGATCACATCTGAAAGCAAGACGTCCTGGGGTTTTAGAAAGGACTCCCTTAGTCATCTGGATTCCTCCGAGAATTGAAAACACATGTTGAACACAAATGTCCTAGCATACAGGAAAGTTCTCACTTGTGATATGGCAACTTAAAGCCCTAATTCTTCCACCCCCAGCTCCTCCTTCCTGCTGGGGTTGGTTACTGGTGAGAACAAGCACTGCTTGAAGTTGTCACCCTATTCCAAGTGTGGTGAATACTATTCCATCGTAGTCAAAAAACGTATTTTGTATGACTTGAATCCTTTACAATTTATGGAGACTTATTTTATGTCCCAGAATATGGTCTGCCTAGTAAATATGTCACGTGCACTTGAAAAGAATGCACATTCTGCTGTTGTTGGATAGAATATTCCATAAATTTCAATTAAGTTAACTTTGTTAATAGTGTCCATGCTTCTATACTCACTGATTTTCTGTCTACTTATTCCATCAATTATTGAGAAAGAGGTATTGACATTTCTGACCATAAATATAGATTTATCTATTTCTCTTTGAAGTTCTACCACATTTTGCTTCGTGCATTTTAAAACTTTGTTATTAGTAGGCCAGGCGCAGTGGCTCATGCCTGTAACCCCAGCACTTTGGGAGGACAAGGTGGGCGGCTTACCTGAGGTCAGGAGTTTACAACCTGGCCAACATGTTGAAACCCTGTTTCTTCTAAAAATACAAAAATTAGCTGGGTATGGTGGTGGGTGCCTGTAATCCCAGCTACTCAGGGGGCTGAGGCAGAAGAATTGCTTGAACCCAGGAAGCAGAGGTTGCAGTGAGCCAAGACCACGCCACTGCACTCCAGCCTGGGGCAACAAGAGCAACACTCCATCTCAGAAAAATAAACAACAAACAAACGTACAAACAAACAAAACTTTATTAGTACATAAATGTTTAGAATTATTATGTTCTCTTGATGTACTGACCTATTGACCCACTAACATTATGAAATAAGCTTCTTTATTCTTGGCAATATTCTTTGCTCTAAAATCTACTGTGTCTGATATTAATCTATCCACTCCAGCTTTCTTTTGACTAATTTTAGCATATCTTTTTCCATTCTTTTACTTTTAATGTGTTTATTTATATTTAAAGTACGTTCCTTGTAGGCAGCATATAGTTGGATTTGAACTTTTTTTTTTTCTGTAGGATAAGTTGAGATTGATTGCTTTTGGAAAGCAAAAATACACATGGGGATAGAAGCGAAAGGTGAACTCGTACGTCATTGCTTGGAAAAAGTGTTGCGGGTTACCTTGAGGCCTTTAATGGAAGTGTTGGTTGATTTTTGTTCCTTTCTGTCTTAAGATAAACTAAACTTTATTGCCTAACAGAATATAAGACCTATAAAAACTGCTCAAAATGAAGTTAAATGTGTAAGTTATGAGGATAGTATATTCATTTCCTGCACAATCCTGTTCTAAAGGCTTGTAAAATTAATTTTGAGAAAATCATGGTGTTCTGCACATTACAGACATCCAGACACACTTTGCCATTAGTAACAGTCCCCTCATGATTGATGGAGAGAAAGGAGAGGAAGATCAATAAAACAGTACTATACATTTAAGATATGTCAAATCAGCATTTTGCTCCCTTTAACTAACTATATAAACAAATAAACAAAAACCCAGGTGAGACATGGGGCAAAGACTGAGTAATGTATCTTGGAAGAGCAAGAGAAACATACAGCTACATCAACTCATTTATAGCTTTTTAAAATAAATTTTATATGGTGATTTTAATCACATTTTTATTGAGATACACTTCACATAACATATATTTTACCATTTAAAACAGTATACTTCAGTAGTTTTTAGTATATCCACTGTTTCTGCAACAATTACCACTACCACTATTATAACTCCAGAATATTTCCATAGTCTCAAAAAGAAACCCTGTACCTATTGGCAGTTAGTCCCAATGCCCCTTCCCCCAACTGGAAATCACTAATCTATTTTCTGTCTTTATAGATTTGTCTATTCTGAACATTTCATATAAATGGAATCACAAAATATGTGACCCTTTGTGTCTGCCTTTTGCTTATGATAGTGTTTTCAAGTATATGGTGAATTTTATTATACTCATCATTCAAAGATGAGTATATTTTACTTGAATACAATAAAACCACCTGCTCAGAATGCTAATAGATATGTGGAATAATTAGAAGAGATTCAGCCTAAAATGTGGAAGACCTCAGTTCTAGTGCTGCTTTCTTCACACAGTAACTTTCTCTGTTGTAACATAGGAGTATTAAGTAACATGATATCAAAGGTATCTCTCTTTAACTTCTGTTACTCCAGGAATCCCTAAGATACAGAGACACGTACTCATCATTTTGGAAAAAGTAATTGCTAAAACATCAATTAACTAGATATAAAAACTTTAGTTCCTAACTTGATTCTGGAGACAGAAAATTTGGGACAGCTGCTATCAATAACACTTCAACCTGATTAAAAGTTAGGAAGTTAATATCAGTGTCTTAATCAAGAAAAATACAACAAAATTCGGCCTGAGCTGTTTGTATCTGTGTGTTTCCCTTCGATTAGGAAAAGGGATGATGTAATCACTGATTTCCACTGTGATTTCCTTCCTGATAAAAAGCTTGAGGCATAAAAAGCTATTATAAATTTGCATATATGCACTATGCTATTATAGTTCTATGTTTTTATCTTATTCCCTACAGTATCTCCAGTATCTGGAACAATGTCAGTTGCATGGTTGGCATGCCTTGTTCAATATTTGTCAAATGAATGGTAGTTGGATGTATGGATACAAGGAAGCCATACAATGAAAGGCTGGTCCGACCAGTAAAGATAAAAAACATGTTGACTTTTCTCCTCCATCCCTTGCTAAATAGAATCACTAAAATTTATAACTCACATGTCCCCAGGAATAAGATAGAATGTTAAAAGCTAAAGGAAAGTGTCTCAGAACTTAAAACAAGTTTATTAATTTTGATACAACACTAGATGCAGTACATTTAATATGCTGCTTTGCTGCAGAAATTACTCAGCACCAGTTTATGGTTTAAATTATACAGAACCATAATGTAAATTAAAATATGTGCATATCTTTTTGGCTGTATTAAAAATAAACAAAAACAGAAATCAAATTAATGTCACCTGGTTCATTTTCACCACTTCTTGGAAGGAGATGAAATGATTATCATATTTGCTTAAGTTTATGTTTACCAAATAGATGCTATGTTTTTGTTAAAGACCAAACAATCAGAAGATTCTGAAAAGCTAGACACTCTTGAGCTGGACTGATGCCCCTGGATAGAGTGGGCCTTTTCCTGAGGTGGTACTGAAGTCTGCGGAGAAGAGCTGGGTACATTCAGGTCCTTCTTGATGTTTTCCTTCCTAGCTACCATCAGTTCCCATCCTCTCCTGTTCAACCCTTCTCATCTCTCTCTCCTGTAATCTCTCACTCCCATTCTATCCATTACTCCATTTCCTTCCTCCCCACTCCCATCAGAAACTACCAGTTAAGGCAGAGGGAACCTTGACAATCATTTACTTCTTTTCCCCCTGAGTCAAAGCTCAATTGTAAGAATAAAATGAAGGTTGTGATGAATACCACCCATCACCTAAACTTGCCTGAATTTCTATTTTTATCTTCTTAAAATAACTTGGATTTTCCAACTTGATTAATGCTTTCATGAGCAGGAATATTTTAAAATATTCTTGTAGCATTTCTAATTGTTAGAAAAATCAAAACACTCACTCTTTATGCTAACATTTGCAATTAGTTCAGCATCATTTATCATTTACATTGCAGAAATGTGTAATAAATCTGCCATGCTGACAAGGTTCTACATAGTTGACATAGTTCTAGATTTCCAGTTTGAGATGGTTTATGTAGTTTTAGAGTTCCAGTGGAAGGAGTGGCCTTTGAATCACTCATTTCCCAAACTTCTACTTCCTTTCTAGGACTTAAGCCTTTAGGTAAACAACTATTTTTTCTTTGGCCCAAATCTCACATTTCCATACTGCAAGAAGACTGTGGACCAGGAAGAATTTGACTGGAGCTGGCAAAAGGATAGGTGTGGCATCTTTTGGTTAAACACCAGAAACTGCTTGTGTCTCACAGAGAACCTGTATATTATGCCAATCTGGAGCCCACCTGTGACATCTCAAGTACTCTGACACTACAATTTTGTTTAGATTTAAGTAATAGGCAGAATGTCTGGATCATATTCCAATCTTGCTTTGTAAATTTTTCTATTAATTACAACCTTGATAAATGAACTAAGCTTGCCATGTTTTTATATCCAGAAACTTAACTGACTTTCTCCAAGCAATTTTAGTGTCTGTAACACTCACGGTATTTTTATAATAAAACCAGCACCAGAGCTCTAGTCTACTTGATAACCCCCTTTTGATTCTGAAGTTACATTGGTGCTCATAGAGCAAGTGGCATTTCGCACAACCATATTTCTCAGCGATTATGAAAAGAGAAAAATTTTAAATAAATGTTTCAGACATAAAGTTCTAATTTCCTGTAACTCTTAAACCTTGATTTCAGAAGGGAGTTCTGGTAAAGCTGCAACATACTTCATTGTTACAAAAATGTTCCACTCTGCTGAGATTACAAATTAATAAGGTACCTTTCCATTAGAAAATCTAGTTAACATGGCATTGCTGCAAATATTAAAGATTTAAGGGTGGCTCACAGTTGTCTCAAAATCCTTTCCGAGAATGCAGACTTTCAGGGGCTCTGTTTTCAGTATTATTTTTTCTCTGTTCACCAGCACAGTTCATCAGGACACTTCTGAGGAGGCAGTATTTTTCTTCCATATGTCAACCATCATTCATATTTACTCTTTATCCCAAATGTCTTTGAGAAATGCTTGTCAGTACAATAAACACAGAGGAAGAGATTACGTTACTTGAAATTTCTCATGACTCTGTAAGGCTGGGGAAACCCAATCATTAGCTTTGGGATGGTACAATGCCAACATTCAAATTGAAAAAGGAGATCTGTTTCATGCATAGTGATAGTGATGAACAGAACTCTGAAGTACAGGCGGCCCCCTGAATTCTCACCTGAACTACAGCTTTGAACAGATGAGCCTCCACCTACAAGATTCTTTCATCTAAAGTCTTTTTCATTATAGAAAATTCTCTTTTTCCACCACAGCCTCTAATCTTAGATTTCACATTTAAAGGGCTCCAAAGGGACAACTTTGCAGTTCAACTTTGGTTTAATGAACTAGTAGAGTTAGCTTCACTCAAACTAAAGTGGTATGGGCACCTACGATATATATTTCAGAATAAATTCATTAGAGGTAATGGGACCACATTTTTTTTTTAAATCCAAGGACCATGAGACCGGTGCTCCCTGAGGTTTGGAGTGGGGTAAGGGTGAGGGTCTTCTGGAATAAACAAATCTTACACTTTATAATACTGCTGGCATTTATTTTAAAAGGTATTGAGACACAAAAATTGTATCTTATCTTGTAAAAAATATTCATTTATCAATCTTTCTGGCACTATTAAAAATGTTCCATTTTCACTAGACCGAATCACAAAGGTATACCCACTCAATCATAACAATTTGTTTTCTATGGAGCAATATTCACAGATCCTGTAAATAAATAGGTGACAAATTCCAAGTGGCCACCTGTAGGGTCTGTTATATTTAGAGTTTTCTGGAACACACATAATTATAAGGTTTGGCTCTCCTACAGTCCTTTGCTTGCCATTTCCCTTGTCTTTGAACCAAAACACAGCTCTTTCCAAGCTTGGAGCGTTGAGAGGGCCCCCTTCTTCCATTGGTGAAGGCAACAGGTTCACCACCGATCCACTCCCAGTGGCCAGCACGCACTTGGTCATTCAAACCTAATGTGAACCAAAAGAACGTGCCAATTACTTTTATTGCATTTATACTTAGATATCATATCCAACTATTGCTCTAAGCTCGGTTATCACATGCAAATGTGGGCCCAGGTTCTAAAACAAGGGATAGGAACTTGGAATACTCTAAGACACGAGGGGTCAAACGAATCCCAGTCCAATTCTAGCTCTACCACTTACTTGCTAGATGAGCATCTTTGGGCAGGTTACTTAACCTCTCTGAGTTTTAGTTTCCTCATCTAAGGAATGAGCATAAAAATAGTACATCTAGGGTCGTTTGGAGGATTTAAAAAGATAATGCATGTAAAGCTCTTGGCATATATAAGTGTTTAATAAATGGCAGCTATTATTGTTATTCATATCATCCTACATGCAAAACTCCTATCACAGGGAAACAGATATTCTCTTGCCTATTGTTCTTTCTCCTCATTATTTAAATATCCTGGTTTTCATATTTGAAAGTAGCTTACTATGTATTATTTTGAGTCCAAAGCTTAAGATGTTTCAATCTGCTACAAATCCAATAAAAAGCAGATTTTCTCGACTTGTCTCTCTACCTCCACTGGCAAATTTTGCAAATTACACTTTAATGTTGTAAAGCTTCTGTAATGTTTTCTTAAAGAAGCTTTCCCCCACTCTTTCATAATAGAAATAAAAAAGAATAAAATAAAAAGGAACCCCATGCCACAGCATGATCCGACGTTCCCTAAATCAAATTTGACCATGAAAACAGTCCTAGATACGTAACATTTTACCTTCCCCCAACTGATTTGCAGTCAGTATTTTTGGGTGGAATCAAATGAAATACTTTTGGTTAGGAATGCCCTCCTTGAATTATTGATTAGATGACATTATGCCTAAGCATATTGTGAGGACAGAGCCTTGAAATGAGTCATTATGGATGTAAAGAAAACTTATCTTCCAGCTTGTCTCTTAATACTCAGTTCATTTCAGAACTTAGGGACCCACCGAAAAGCCAAGAGAGGGAACTATCCCGATTCCCTCAAATACAATGCCTTTAAAGAGAAGTAGTGGGAACACTGACTTTGATGGGCCCTGAAAATTCTGTTTCTAAAGTGGTTTAAAAAGATTTGTTATTCAGCTGGGTATGGTGGCTCATGCCTATAATTCCAGCATTTTGGGAGGCTGAGGCGGGTGGATCACCTGAGGTTAGGAGTTCAAGACCAGCCTGGCCAACATGGTGAAACCCCGTCTCTACTAAAACTACAAAAATTAGCCGGGCGTGATAGCGGACACCTGTAATCCCAGATACTCAGGAGGCTGAGGGAAGAGAATTGCTTGAACCCAGGGGGCAGAAGTTGCAGTGAGCCAAGATCGTGCCACTCTACTCCAGCCTGGGTGACAGAGTAAGATTCTGTCTCAAAAGAAAAAGATTTGTTATTATTGTTAAAATTATAGGAAATATTAAGACTTCAGAAAAGAGGGAATAAAATTAAAATCACCTATATTATTATTATGATTATTATTAGAGACAGGGTCTTTCTCTGTTGCCTAGGCTAGAGTGCAGTGGCACAATCAGGGCTCACTGCAGCCTCAGCTTCCTAGTCTCAAGCACTCCTTCCACCTCAGCCTCCCAAGTAGCTGGGATTATTATTAGCTGCCACCATGCCTGGCTAATTTTTAAGTTTTTCATAGAGACAAGGTCTCACTATGTTGCCCAGGCTCATCTCCAACTCCTGGGCTCAAGCAATCCTCCAGCCTTGGTCTCTCAAAGTCCTGGGATTACAGGCATGAGCCACCATAGCCAGCCTACCTATAATTCTTGACTGGAGGTAAGTCATTTCTAATTATTTGGAATATATATATGTAATATGTATAATTTATTTATATTTATACATACACCACATGCATAATTGCTTTCATTCTAAATTATTTCATACTTTATATGGATGTGGATCCTGCATTTTCACTTTAAATAGAATAAATAGAATTGCCATAAATAGAATACACTTTACATTTTATATGTAATATAATGTGCATCAACAAATATTCGTTAAATGAATAAATAAACATAAGGCAATTTTTTATGTCTTTATTATTTAATGGCTTGCAAAAGCATTAAATCTTACATATTCCTTCATATGGCTGTAGTATAATTTATTTAACCATTCTTTAGTCGTAGCAACTTTTAATTTTTTACTTTTAGAAATGTTACTGCATTGAATTCTCTTGCCTGTCAATCTGACCACATCCCTATTTACTTCTTTGGGCGAGATGTCTAAAAATGAAAGTATTGTGCCAAAAAAAGGCTTAAGATGAGTTTTACAAGATAAATAGTTAGATCTATTGATTGCCTATTACTGTAAACCACAATCATTTGACCCATGGAAGGGAGTAGCAGGGTGGTGGTGCCTGTTTGTTTCATGTCCTTGCCTCCCTCCACAGTGCAGCACAGATACTTGCCTATCCAAAAGGACTTTCTCCCACCAATGTCCCAGAGCCATCGCATGTGCTGCCTGGAGAATACAGTTACAAGGTTGCCCATGTATCTACACGCGAATGAAAATGAGAGCATCAACAACAAGCAGTTAACATTTCTGCTGATATGAAATGCATAACAGAAATAAAAATAAGTTTAAAATACACAAAAAAGTATGTATTAAAAAGATCTTTCTAAGATTTTAATAGTGCAGTTTTATTTTAAAAGTGTCTGCAGGGTGGGGGTAGGTGGCATCAAAGAAAGTGATGGTGTATTATAATATCTGGGCTTTACAGCATAAAACATCAACAGGTTTTAAAACATAAACAATAAGTTTCAAACATCTTTTGGAAAATCAGCAATTGATTGCTTATAACAATTACTTATTTAATGACAAAATACTATTCTTTTCAAAAGTTTATTTCTAGCTGGTATAAATTTGGCAAATACCAAGTTAATTTGATGAGTAAGGTAGCCCAAACTAACTATTTAGATAAAATTACTTCAGGTTTAAATTTGGAGCTTAGTGTGTTTAGCCAAATAAACATATTATTATGACTCCTTCATTATACTCAATGAAATGAGTATAGTCCCAACTGTCAAACCTTCATATAATGTGTAGAAATTAAAGCTCTTGTTTTTACAAACATATGTAAAATATTTTTTGCAAAACAGAATTTTTTATAAATTATTTTTGCAGCTAGCTGAGTTATTCCTAGAAGCAATATTTGATTGTGCCTAATTCCCCAGCGGTGTTCATTAAAACCTCTTTAAAAATGCTTTAAGTAAAAAGCCACTGAATAATTCTTTCTTTCTGTTTTAAAACTAAAAACCCAGAAAGTTTCAAACAAGAAACAAATACATCATGTATATATGTATCATAACATTACATTGTACCCCACAAATACACACAATTATTATTTGTCAATTAAACATAAAATTAAAATTTTAAAAATAATTTTAAACATTTAAAAAATCAAACAAGGAAAATAATAAATTAAATCACCATGATCTTTTTGCCTGGTTAATATCCATTGATATGAAAAGAAAAGTAGGAAACAAAATTAGCAACACATTAGATTAGATAGCTGTTGAATTTAATTTTATTTATTTTGCCTATGACTTTTCAAAATTCAGATCTATTTCTCTGCTTTTCCAGACTAGATATGGTAAACATAATTTGTCTATTTTTAAATGATTTTCCCCCACTAATAATAGTACTTTGCTGCTGTCTGATGCAATGATGATTTCTAGGCCTTCTTAGATATATGAGGCTCTTTGCCCCTCCACTGAATGGCCTTAGACAGCTGGATTGGGTTTTGTGACTTGGCTCTGACCTCATTATTGACTCTCAGCTCCTGTCTGACAGTTACAGTAAGTATGATGAGGCATCTCCCCTCCTCCCCTTCCCATCATATCCAACATGGTCATTCTAATGTGCTGTAGGCTTAGAACAAACAATATGAAACTTCTGTTAAATATAGGCTGAGGGAGGGCTTGAGGTACTGTCCCAGTCACTATGACATTTTGTACAGAGCATGAGAGACCAGGGTTCCACTTACTGATTACCCCTTAATTCCCTCACTGAATTCCCTAATTCTCTTACTGAACTAATTCGCTTACTGAAATTCCCTAACTTTGCAGCCTCAACTTCAGCATCAGGATGTAATGGGTTTTATTCAAGGATATTTAACATCTTCTCTAGCTTGAAGATTCCTGAAGCTATATTTAAAACAAACTTGGTAAAATCCATTTTAGCTGCCCAAGTACAATTTTGGTTGTCTTTTTGACTCTCCAAAAAACAAGAAGTTCCAAAAGAGTGAGATGGGAAGATAGCTTTGCTTCAAGACAGGTAAAATGTTAAGAGCATAGTTATTCACAAAAGAAATATTTAGGTATTCATATGTTTAATATTTTATAAAAATATCACTCCTTTTATTTTATGCTCACATACATATAAAATATGGTGGGTATTATCTGTATAGGTGTACATATGGATATATAATTATAAATAGGTACACATACACAAATATTTGTGGTATAGAGTTAGAAACAGAACCTTTAATATTTCTGGTTATAGAAATAAATATCTGCTTCTCTGAAAATTTTTTATTAAGTTTAGGTAGATTTCAGGGTAACTCTAAGCATAGGCCAGCAGGGGTTCCAGACACTCCTGTGGGAAAACAAAATGGTTTCATAGATAATGCTCTATAATAATAGAATTACCAAATGTACAATGACTGCCTGAGGAAATGAGCAGATGAGATTACAACATGTAAATTCAAGAAATGCATAATCTAGGAGTCTGGCTCCTTTGACTCAGAAAAATAATAAAACACCAATGGGGAGGAAAGAAGATTGGAGATAAAGGTCGAGCTGAGTTAGCAATCTGGTTAGGGACAAAGGATAAAGCAAAATTTGCTGTCCTTATGGAAATATGGGTGTTGTGGATGACCCTCTGTAAAGGACTTTCAGAAATATTTGTTAAATGAATGAATCTATAAACTAGGAGTTTGATCATACCTTAGGTTCGCCTTGAAAGGTTAGTTTAATTCAAATCCAAAGGAAATTTAGGGGCCATAATTTAATAAAAATCTTAATATGTGTTTGCAGTGAGAGAAAAACAATTATTAACACATAATTTTGAAAATCTACTTTGGGTTACCTCAACACATAGTTAAAATACACATACTTGTCAGTACATCCATGATGAGAAACCCGCTATACTTAGGGGACCTGTTTTAGAGAGTATAATGATGAAAAACTAAATTCTATCTCTTTCATTTACTTCCTTGTATGCCTGTGAGCAAGTGATTTTGCTTCCTTGAACCTCTTTTTAAAATAAATCTGTAAACCTTAGATAAGAGAAGTGATGGAAGGACCAAATAAGCTAATACATGTGAAACAATTTCATATACTGTAAATATAAAAGTAAGACATTATTGACAAGGAGGCATGCAGACTACAGTTAGGCTAATATAAAAGGGTCATGGGTGAAGGTGCTTAAAACCAAGCTGCAGATGAAATCTCAGATTAAGTGCATGAGAAAGTACCTATGCTTTTAAATTAATTTAAACCTTAAGTTTATTATTGTGATGATCAAATGGTACAGTATTAATAGATACGTGAAGAACTCGTTGCTACTCACCAATAGAACCTAGTCACAATTATTAATAGACAGAACAATAAAATGAAAACAAAAGATGATGGGAGACTGATGTAGGTTTGTCAACATGAGGGCATCAACAATGTTATAAGTTGCTATTATTTCATAAAAAGTGGTTTTTGACAATGAAAAGCTGCACTATTGTAATCTCAGAATAAAGAACAGTCCCTTAAAAAAACACTTGGCAATCTGACACCACCATATATGACTGAATGGAAAGATATTTCTCAATACATACTGTCCTTATTTTTCTCATACGTTAAGAACCAACGAAAGCTTCATTATAGACCAGTTACTTGCATTGTCCTTTAAGAACCTTGGAAGATGTACAAAAGGTTGCTTCTAAACTTCACGTTGGGAAGTTCTGTTCTGTTCATCTACATTTTATCAACAAATCCCAACAACCATTTAATCTTGATAACTTTGGCTGGAGTATAACTACTTGTTCCCTTAATTTTGTAAGCAAAGACACTATCGTATTCTCCCCCCATTGTTGCATACTGTAATCTTCTTCTTGCTAGTTTAGACAGCTTTTGATCAACATCAAAGCCCTTTCCTCAAGGAGGAAAAAAGACCAATACCACTACTTCTACTGGTAGAATGCATTAAGACAAACTAAACGACAAAAGGTTAAGATGTCATTTTAACATCTTAACCATCTTAATGATGGGAGAATGTCTTATTTGTTCTTTAACATGTAGCACTATGGAAATATATGTATTTAAAGCAATTATTATTTGTAAAAATTTTAATATTTTATCTTATTTGATACCGCCAACTTATCAACAAAAAAAAATCCTGAAAGCCACTGATTAACCTCTCCGGTGACTCTACTCGCAGTTAAAACATGAAATACACCAGTGAAGAAAAAGGTGGTTTCACCAGTTTTTAAACACACTTTTAAAACATTGTATTAACTTTTAAAAAAATCTAGGTATAATTTACATATAATAAAACGAATAGATTTTTAAATATTCAAATTGATGAGTTTTGCCAATTGTATATACATCCATTTAATAACCACTTAGAATAATACACTGAACACTACTCTTACTTTAGAACATTGCCTCGTGCTATTTTCTAGCCATTCCACAATCTCACCAGATATAACAATTTTTTATTTCTAACAACATAGATTAGATTTTCTTATTTATATAAATGGAATCATATGATAAGTATTCTTTTGTGTAGGGCTGCTTTCTCTCTATGTTCTATTTTTGATTTATCTACATTGTTGGAAGTTTCAGTAGTTTATTCCATCACTTATAAAATAATTTATCAAAAAAATTTATTCCCTTGTTGATGGAGAAAATATCAAGTATTTCTAAACATCAATAACAAAAAACATTGACCCAAATTAGTATTATTGTGAATAAAGTTACTATGCAATATTTTTACGAAACTTTTTTAGCATATATTTTTATTTCTTTTGGTCAAACACCTAGGAGTAGAATATATTAGGTCATAGGGTAGATGCATATAAATTTATAAGAAACTGTTAGTTCTACAAAGTGATTGTACCATTTTACACTTCCACCAACAACACATGAGAATTCTATTTGCTCTATATCTTTATCAACATGTGGTATTGTCCACCATTGAATACTATGCAGCCATAAAAAAGAACAAAATTTTGTCCTTTGCAGGGACATGGATGGAGCTGGGAGTCATTATCTGTAGCAAACTAATGCAGGAACAGAAAATCAAACGCTGCATGTTCTCGTAAGTGGGAGCTAAATGATGAGAACACATGGACACATAGAGGGGAACAACGCACAATGGGGTCTATTGCAGTGTGGAGGGTGAGAGGAGGAAGAGCATCAGGAAAAACAACTAATGAGTACTAGGCTTAACACCTGGATGATGAAATAATCTATACAACAAACCGCATGACACACATTTACCCAGGTAACAAACCTGCACCTTTACCCGGGAACTTAAAATAAAAGTTTAAACATTAAAAAAAAATTTTGGATTGTCATATTTATAATTCTAACTATTATAATAGGCGTGACGTGGTATTTCATTGTGGTTTTCACTTTCATTTACCTCATATGTAACAGTTTTGAGCACCTTTTCATTTATTTATTGACCAACTGGACATCTACTCTTGTGAAGACTCTAAATCATTCACTATTGTTTGAATTGCCATTTTGTCATTGATTTGTAGAAGTTGTTTATATTGTCTGGGTTTAAGACCTTTATCAGGTTTTTGATTTGAGAATAGCTTTTCCTGAATATGGTTTGCTCTTTCATTTTCTTAATGGCGTCTTAGATGTGTATAACTTTTTAAATTTTATGAAGTACAAGATGTGATCAATAATAACCAGAGACTTCCCTAGTCTCAATTTCCAGCCATGGGGCATATTAGTCTAATTCTGTTGTCTGGATAATATCCAGATTGGCAAAAAAAAAAAAAAAAAAAAAAAAGGAGGGTCAGGGATCAGTATACATGCATTTTTAAAGTCCTTCTGGACTATATACATTGGTTGTCATTCTCTGACCACAAGTCATTCTTTACTGAATGTTCTGTTACCCAGTGAGCCTTTGTCTTACTTGTCCAGCTTTATAATCATTGCTGTATAATCGCATTGCTAGAGGCCTGATGCTATAAGGCTTTTCATTACTATATACTTTCAATTAAATGGGCAGGAATTCTTATCATATAAAAAAATAAACTGCAATGCTGCTGACTGAGAAAATCTCCTGATTTCCTCACAAAGACTGAGACAGAGAGAAAAAGAAAAGAACAGAAAAAGAAACATGGCAATGGTGCAGCATTAACAGAAAAGAGCTAAGCCAAATACATCATCAAGGTCCATCACAAATCCATTCTGAACTAGGGAACTGCCTTGGGGCTCCTAAAACAAAGCCAGGCAGACATTAGGCACTCAATGCTTGTTGAATGAATGAAGCAGCTCTCCACTTCCATGAGAAAATAGAGAAATAGAGAAATAGTGGAAAAGAAAACATCAACAAAATGTGCAATAGGGTTCCTTACTGTTCCCTGCAAGCTCGGGCAGCCGCATTCCAGGTGCTTTTCTGGTCTGTGATCAAGATGTGACAGTAGCCTGAGTGCTGGTGCCACCCGGCTGGACAGGATTTGTCTTCCACATCCTGAAAAATAGTTGTCTGTGTTCATATCATAATGGTCTTTACAATCTGGAGTTGGTTCAGCATAAGGAGCCCTAAGAGTTCCTTAACTTCAGTCAAGTAGTTTCATCACCGCAAAGGGAGTCAGTCCTAATTCCAATTCTCCATCTTGAGAAATGCAATGGCTTCTTACAGAAAACACTACCACAGTCAGCAATGTTTCAATGTTACAACTTTGACATTCTGACAACCGAACAAAACAAGTAAACATCTTCTTAAATGGTATTGATTTAACTAACGTATTTTGTGATTTTTAAAAAGCCACTTTGGGCCATTGTTTCCTCTTGGCCTTCAAGTTATAACAATGGCAGGAAGATGTAGCATGGGTTGAGTCATGCACCAGATTGTTCCCCTTTATTAGCTTATCATAGAGCACATTGCGAGTAAAGGTGCTTGGCTGCTCAGCCTGTCTCCTACCTTGGTTTGGGGACTCCAGGCTCTCCAGGCAATCCCATTGCACTGATACAGCTTCTGGATGCCTTCTTCAAAATGGAAGAGTCCCTTTAATTCCAGAGTGCAGTTCTTTGGAAATGGGGGCAACTGGTCCTTTGGGAAGGAAAGGCAATTTTGCAATTTAGAATTGACTTAAGGAAAGTTGCTCACACATTCACCTCCTTTGGGTTTTCATTTGTTGCGAAGCATTTGTGTTGGGTAAATGATCCCCCCAACCTTGGAGGCTATTTTGTGAATTAAGTGTGTTTATGGCCCAGCAAACAACTTGTTCTAAAGTGAATAAGAAGGAACAAAGATTTTCATACCTGTCTGGGGAAGTGTGAGTCAGTTGTGGATTCCACCTTATCTGCTTGAGGCAGTTCTGCCACTTTGATTGTCTTTTGTGGCTGACTAAGGATGGATACTTTGGCCTTCCTTTTGTGAGTTGGGAAACTGTCATCCTCCAGTTTCAAGGAAACTATCCCATGATACTTGAGGAAACCAACAATCAACAACAATAAGGAAAAAAACAAACACCAAGATAGCAAACAAAAAAATGAGCAATTCAAAAATTCAGTCAAAGCAAAAAGATAAGAGGATTTGTTTCTCTGAACACCCAAGCCTCTAATTTCAAAATAATTTTTTGAGAGATATATAAATATAAAAAATATAAAATAATAGTTTCATTAAATACTTGCATCCATAAATATAAGAAATTTAGCAATTCTGTGACTACACTTACATTATAGATGATGTCTGTTCCATTTCTATAAACAGAGAATGGACGAACCTGAAATTGACAGATAACAAAATATGAACAGAATCAGATTGACTAATAACTAGCAATAGGGTAAAACCACCAAAAAGATCTTGCTAATGTCTGAACAATTACAAAACACATGTATCTTAAGATTTCCCATGCCCATATCATTGGAATTTCAAAAATCACTAGGCCAAATCAGAATTTATGATTGTTGTGTGAATTCACACATACACAGTTCCAGTCAGGGAAAAAAATACATCTTTATTTTTAGTATATCTATAGTACACAGAGGTCCAAGAACACACACACACACACACACACACACAGAAACACACACACACGTGCATGTCAGTGGTCAGAATGCTGTGTTAATAAGGTCAAAGCCATGGCTTCCACACCCAATTGCATAATTTCACCTCACTCTATTTCAGGGTCAGAGATCATTTCCTATTTGTCTTGGTCACAAAAGGAATCAAAGCAGAAATCATACGGATGAATCAGCATATCTGTCACCTCAGTTAGTACAATTAAAGAAGCAAGGCAGCCTCAAGATCTTTGTATACAGAAGGCAATGCATAGCTGTGAAAGGAACAATGGCCCCCACTCACTATGAAAATCAAAACAGCTTCTTCAGTGTTTCAGAATATTTATTAATATCTTCTGATCCTTTTAATATGTATTCTGCACATCAATTCCCATAAGGTCCCCATCCTTACTGTTTTGCTATTCCCACGGGTCCTAAGCTTCCTTTGAGAAAGATCTGTAGACTCAAAGCCCCGCAGGGTGTCTCCCCTGGTGACTGCTAGCTGCATGGAAGATGGAAGAGGTCTTCTTTCCAGATGAAAGGAACCAGAAGTGGTGGATGAGGAAGACCCTGGGGGCAGCAGACGCCAAATGCCCTTCTCCCATGTGCTGTGCTTGCTTTGGTTGGAGGAATATGAAGGATGGCATTGTCCTGGAGGCACGCAAGATGGCAGGCGGTCAGTTCATTTTACACAAACAGATAAGGGATCACATTGACACAGCTCCTGGAGCAGCTTGTCATTAAACCTAGATGGATGGTTTTCCCACCAGATGTTGCCTTTTTGCCATTTGCCAGAAACTCCTTTACTCTTCATCAGTTTACATGCAGGAAAGCTGTGCCTGTCTGCACGTCTATTGAGTGATTATAAAGTCATGAAATCAATTTCATAAACTCCAAATGAAAATCACTGTTATGATTTTATAATCATATCACATACTGGGGGGAAAGTCTCACTTCTCTTATTATAGTATTCCCCAGTATACAAGTTTATTCACTGATCAAGCATTATTCCACAAGCACTTTACCATTTTCTAGAAGTAGAAACTGGAATTGTTTAAAGATGTCACAGAATTAAGTAGTATTTATAAAACATTTCACTTAGTTGCTACAGAACAAAGACCCAGTAAATCTTAATAGAGCAGCTCCTATTGGAAACCTCACCAATTAGTATTTCTGGGAAGGCATAAAACATTTGAGGGCAAAACCCTTGTCTGGGTATTTTATATTCCATATACAAGGTATGTATATCATGTATTTTGTGTACTTCATGTGACCACAAAATTCTACTGGAAAATAAATGTGGTGAGGAAAGGTAGTGGGGAGAGATGTTGCAGAAATGTGGATATTATAAAGAAAAGATGAGAGGGCCCATTTTTTTTTTATAGCATAAGAAAGAGAAGAGATTTCCAGGCAAGAGAAAAATACGGACCATAGGGCATGACAGGTATAAAAATGGGAGTGTAAGATTCAGTACGGTACAAACACTTGTCAAATGCTAAAAAGACAAGTAACTAGAAGGCATTTGGTGGAAAAAAATCAGAGCACCAAAGCTCTGGCTTGTCTTTATTTTATTTAGTTCACAGGTTGTTCTTTAGCATAGACAATCCAGGACCTGTTTGGCGCTGCCATCCAAAGTCATTCATTAATATTCTCCAGCTGCTCCCAAATTCCCAAGCCAGCTGCATCTTTCACATCTATTTTTTTCCAATTCCTTCCTCTCTTAGAGTTTTCCTGGTCACACTACAGTGGGGGCTCAGATTTTAGGCATTAAGAGTGCTCTTTAACAGAGGAAGATAATTACAGCTCTACAGACTCTGGGGGAAAATAATTGTCGATAGATTCTCACCAACACTATTTCCCCCTCGGTGAGAACAACAAACGGGTAGAAAAAAAACAACTACGGCACTGACTTGTTGCTTTTCTCAAGTGATCATTCTTAGCAGGAGGAAAACCACATGAAGCAGAAACCAGAATAAAGGGCCTACATCACGACTGAGGGTGCTTTCTTGACAAGAAATTAAGCATTTTGATTTTAAGGTGTTATCAAGCACGCTGGCTGTTGAAGGCAAGAGCTACGGCGCCAGGACCGCTCCTGATTTCAAGATGAGGATCAAAAGAATACCTCCTTTTGAGTCCAAAATTTTCACTGCAGCTTTTGTCTTTGTGCCAAGAACTGCATTCACAGGGGAGTTCAGAATTACTTCAAAGACCTCATCATCTTCCTCTAATCCGTCATAGGTAATTGCTATATTCCACATCTTAGTTGACATTCCTACAAGAAGTAAACATTTTAATTACTCTTTAATTGCTATTTCAATCACCTAGATGTCAGAGAAATATATTAATTAACATGTCTACAGCTAGACTGCAGTAGCCCGAGTGAGCTATTGTACTGCTACCAACTCACTGAAGTCCTGCTGTTCCCCCAAATAATATGAAAAGACCACATTTGTTCCTGGACAATGATGATTCCGTTTAAATGCAAACACTGTAACAAAAAAGTAAGCTGCATTATGTGAGGGATGAAAAAAAATGGTTATTAGATGAGATCCAAGACTTAATTATTTTCCCAACCTGTCCCTTCTCTTCTTAAGAATAAACAAGTATTGCAATCTTAAAATCTTAATAGTTTAAAAAATCTTAAGCTGTTGATGCAGACAGACGTGATTATTGGATGGTACTTCATGCTATTCATGCAACCCTTGAAATGATTGATTTCTTAATCATTTCTAAAGACAGCTGCCTGCATCGGCTTCCCCACTTCCTGAGATCTTTCTAGCCCACAAAGGCTTTTTCTGACGATGTAATACTCAGTAGTTTGGTATCCTCCTAGAGAGACTTTATGGGTTGGGGGTTCTAGAAATAGAGCCCTTTTTTCCCCTCTTTCTGGCTGCCTCTATTCATGAAGTTACAATCAAGCTTGGTTCACAGTAACTTTGCGAACTTAATATTATACAAAACAGTTTTGACATTACAAACATATCCCAGCCATCCTGTCACCACCAAGATGGGAAACAAAGCAACCCCAGATATACAAAATATTAAGACTGGAAGGAACTTCTGAGATGATCTCATCCTGACCAGTTTCCATGATGTGGATCATAGGATATCCCCTGAGTTTATTTAGAAGAACAAGTGGTGGCAGGAAGTAAAGGGAATACTTTTTAGTGGAGAAAGAAGGCTCAAGTTTAAGAGGAATAAACACAGTAAACTTATGATTTAACTTTTCTGAGCTAAGTTGGAAAAGCTTACTCTGCCATTTGCTCATTGGCTATTTCAGTGTTTTCACTCCCTTAAGCCCCCCATATAATAGAGTTAAACTTTTTCAAAAGTCTTCTCTTAAAAATATAACTTGGCCAGGTGCAGTGGTGATCACCTGTAATCCCAGCACTTTGGGAGGCCAAGGTGGGTGTATCACTTGAGCTCAGGAGTTTGAGACCAGCCTGGCCAACAGAGCGAAACCCCATCTTTACAAAAAACAAAAACAAAAACAAAAATTAGGTGGGCGTGGTGGCGAGTGCCTATGATCTCAGCTACTCAGGAGGCTGAGGTGGGAGGATCACTTGAGCCCAGAAGGTCAAGGCTGCAGTGAGCCCAGAATGTGTCACTGCACTACAGCCTGGGCAACAGCTCCAAAAAACGCCTCTTTTACCTTGCAGTTTGCCTTCTACAGACTTATACCTCTCAACTGTCCATCTATACAGTGGCTTCTTTCTTGAAGGTATGCCTCACAGAGATCTCATGATCTAATCAGTCTCTTCAATTCTCAACAGAGGCCAATGGAAAGGTGAAGGTATCCACTTCTTCTACTTTTGGCTGGCTGCACTTAGAGGGGAAAAATTAAGTGTATTCAGAATAATTGTATTTTATTTAAAAATAGGCTGACAGATAGTTTTCAGTGCTGAGTTCTTAAATCAATTACGTTCACAGTCTTTGCAAAAGCAGTTGAAGCATCTAGTATGTATAATAATACCATACAATTCCCATCTCATGGATGGATAAATCAATACATCAAAATATATATTTTGTAATTATGATATGCTTATCTTTGCATTAGATGCTATGGAGAATACCAGAGGTGTAAAACAAGTCAAGCCCTGATCTAAAGGAGCTTAAAATCTTTTGGAGGAGACAGAAGCAAAACCAGAAAAGTCAAATAATTATTGAAAGCTATGTATGTTTAGCTACTAAAAGATACAGAATAGATGGTCGAGCCTATATAAATGTGGGTTTTAGAAGTGAAAGGATTAGGAGGGAAGAAATGGGAAAACAACATAAGCAAAGACAGGAAGATAGCAAAGTAGAGGTCTTGACTAGGGAAGGGTGAATGAATTAGCTGGCTGGAATAGAGAGGTTACATGGGTGGACAGGAGGCCATAAGGCTGCAAAGATCATTTGTAGCCAGACTGCAGAGAGCCCTGGACACCTGGCCAGATTCAGACTTTACAACATAGGCAACAGGGAAGGTTCTTGAACAAAGAAGTCACATGCTGAAAGTGGATTAGCAAAATGAACCTGAGAGTGTTATGTGAGAAAGTTTGGAGACCCAGGCAGAGAGACAGATAGGCTAGAAGTTTGGAGACCACATAGACAGCTGCTGTAATACAATTGGCATGAAAAGATAAGAGGTGGACAATGAAGAAAGCATTTGAATAACATGATTATTAATATTTGGAGAACTGTTTTAACCCTCAAAGACCATAAAGTTAAGCATTATGTTAATAAAATCCAATACAAAAAATATTTCCAACTCCCAACCAACTCCCTTAAGGTTAATTTTTAAAAGTTATAGTACCCCCCAACCAAAACAAACAAACAAACAAACAAACAAAAAACTTAAGGTTTTTGTTGGACCTTACAGGATAGAACCAGATGGTTAGGGGTTAGAGAAAATATCTTCTGAGTTTCATTTAAGTGCTTCTGATTTGTTTGTGTGCATTCCAACTTGGTTTCTCTGCCTACCAGGTGTGCACAGAGGACTAACTCTTCAGGTTAATGAGATTGGAAGTAAAAACTTTATCATTTTTTCCCTTCCTCTTTCACTTTCAAGGTGCAAAGTATTTGCTAAGTCCCTGAGATATACAAGCATTTTCAGACGGCTTGGACTGGCTCCCTGTTCCCACAAAACAAAAGGTGCTGAAGAGGAAAGAGAGGTGTCATTTTATGCAGACATATTCCACTTTACAGAGTAGGTGAGTTCCTGGATATTTTCCTGCAAAACAGATTTCTGTATTGAAAGACATTTTCTCAATATTTTTTAGTAAATGCCACATTAGAGATCTGTTCCCTTGGAAAACATTTTGACTCTAGGGAATGATGAAGTATTAATTAAGAATGCTGCAAGCTTTTCAATAATGCATATTTTAAAGGAAAACAATCATTTTCTTAGGAATATTTTTATATCCACTCAAGACTAGTCACAATAGCTGAATGCAAAGTAGTTAGGGTTTGTTTTTGTTTGCTTGGTATTTTTTGGTTTGGTAGCATAGTCTCAACTTCAAGACAAGCTTCCTTCCAGCTCCCACATAAGAGTTCTCAAACCTTATGGCATCCCACTGTCTTCGGTTGTTCACTCTGTTTCTTTACCCAATCATGGAAGCTGCCATTTTAAAAGAAACAAATTGATTTCCCTTGGTAAAATGGGTTGGTATGGGGACAGGGACACCAGACCTAGAAAAAGGCAAGGATTAACAAGACGGGAGTAAATATTTACTAAACCTGTGGACATGGAGAACTTCAAAATTCTCTAAAGCAAGATTTCAGTTTGTAAAACTGCTTTTGGGTTAATAAATTCCAAAACAATGAACAGCCAATTGGTTTTTTCTTAATTTATAAGACATGCTTATATTATTTCTTAAATTGTCTAAATAATATCTAAAATCATAAGATTATGTAGAGCCCCCAGAAGTCATTAGTATCTATTCAACACAGCATGTGAGTTCTTTTAGACAAATGGGTATTTATCTTATCCAGTAGAATCTCTAAGAGGTAGATTTCAGAGTCTCTTCTAGTGTGACACATTCTAGTTCCTATCAATCCAAACAGAGCAACTGATGGGCTGCTGGAAACCTACCAGCAGCCAAAATTACTCCTGATCTTGTAACAAACAGACCTCAAATTATGAAGATGACATATGGCAAAGACTCAAGAAATGGAAAAGTTGGAACTGCCTTAACATGAAGTAGGAAGGGACATGGTGCAAATTATCTCACCCTTTCATTGTAGGGATTGTAGGGTTGGCCACAAGAGCCTGTACCAGCGTGGGAGTAAACGGCACATAAATAACAGGAATCTTTCCCATATATAACAGGATCTCTTCCCACAAAAGGAGGTCAGCTGGAGGAACCAGCTTATCTGAGTTAGAATGTTAAATATCACAGGAAGGAGGCCAAAAACAAAATACAGATTTTTGCATGTTGAAGTGAAGGTTCACTGTTATAGGTTGAATTGCGTTTCTGAAAAATCAAGTCCTCACTCCCAGTACCTCTGCATGTGACCTATTTGGAACTAGGGTAATTACAGGTATAATCAGTTAACGTGAGGTCATACTGGAATAAGGTGGGCTCCTCATCCATTATGACCGGTGTTGTATAAAAAGGGGGACTTCACTGGGCGCAGTGGCTCATGTGTAATACCAGCACTTTGGGAGGCTGAGGCAGGCAGAGCACGAGGTCAGGAGTTTGAGACCAGTCTGGCCAATATGGTGAAACCCCATCTCTACTAAAAATACAAAAAAATTAGCCAGGTGTGGTGGTGCGCACCTATAGTCCCAGCTACTCGGGAGGCCAAGGCAGGAGAATTGCTTGAACCCAGGAGGCGGAGGTTGCAGTGAGCTGAGATCGCGCCACTGCACTCCAGCATGGGTGACGCAGCATGACTCCATCTCAAAACAGAAGAAAAGGGCGTGGGAGGGGGCGCTTTCTAACACAGACATGCACACAAGGAGAACACTACGTGAAGATGAAAGCAGAGATGGGGGTGATGCAGCAGACACTAAGAATGCCAAAGTTTTCCACCCAGCCACCAGAAGAATGGAAGAGAGGCCTGGAATTGATTCAGAAGTAATCCTTCATGCTGACACCTTGATCTTGGACCTCTGGCCTCCAGAACTGAGACACTCGATGTCTCTGTTTCAAGCTACCCAGTGTTTGATGCCGTATTATGACAGCCTTAGGAAACTAACACAGTCCTCAAGCATCATGCTACTTGCAGTGAACTGCAGAAAGCCATTTTTCTGTGTTTGATGTTAAGATAGGCAATTTTGAGGTGGTGCTGGTACTTAGGCCATTTTCTTTTGCCTTTGCTCAACCCTTTATGAGTTAGTGGCAGATGATGTCAATAGTTTACACTTAGAGGAGTGTTCTCAGTGTGCAGAATATCTCCTTGGCAGGAAAGCACAAAGCCAGAGTCCTGTCTGTTTCTCCAGGCCCGTTGTATTTGCTGCTCCCAAGCCCCCACATTTGACTCAGATCCATCTCAAATCCCAGGGAAATAGAGAGTGACATTCAGTGAGTGAGGCAGAGCTACCTGTCCCATCCACAGAAGCCAGGGAAAGATGGAGGGGCTCCAGCCTCAGCTTTAGGCACAGTTCCCCAAAGGTGTGTTTGTGCTTTTGTGTTAGTCCTTCATCCTGGAGTTTTCTTCTTCATCTAAATACTAAAATACTGCCTCCCCTGGGAAATCTTCCAAGATTTCTCTTAGCCCGAACAACAGCTCATGTTTTGGGTTCCAGTGCACTATCAGTGAGTGTTTTCTTGTATTTCTCACACAATGGAACACCCTTGAGAGCAAGTACCAGCATTTTTTTTTCCACTTGCACCTAGCAAAATTTTTCCACAAATTTAAAACAAAGTAAGTGCTACTTAACTAAATAATAATTTCCCCTGGAATCTCCTAATATCAACCTATTCCATGAGGGATCATTTAGAAATGCCCTTTAGAAATCCATATAAACATAACATTCTGAAGAATTTCATAAAAAATCTGAGGCAATTAAACTATAACAACTTTGTATTAGAACTTCAAATAATTTCTAAATGACTGTATTTTTTTCTGGATTGTCTTGGATGTTTGCTTTGATAGCTCATATTTATCATAATCTTTCTTCTCATTTGAAATCAAAATTCACTTGTTATAAAAAATAATAATAATAATAAGGGCAAAGCCTCAAATCTAAACACCTCTCTTTTAGAGTGGGGTGGTATGGCTCCCTGAGGAGTTTTTAGTTGGCCAAAGTTGTGTAATATTCTGTCTTCTCTACAATCTCCAGACATGACTACAAAAACAAAAAACAAACAACAACAAAAAAACACACACACATAAAACAAACTGCAGACACAAAATGTACCTGGGTCAAACTGAATCAGTTTAGATGGAGTCACAGTGAAATCTTTTCCAACTGCAGCTGACACTTGGTTGACCTTAGGAGGGAAAAAAAAATCTTTTAAAAATAAAGATAAATATTCTACAATAGAGAAACAGCTATTCTCCCTCACACTAGACTAAACTCACGCTCTTAAATCTGTTTTTAATATTAAGTAGGGCTTTTAAAAACATTATATAAACCATTTGGGATCCAGGCAACATGGATTTTCCTTAAAGTTGACTTTTTGCTAGGCTAATATCAATGGAAAGGAAAGCTTTTGTTTTGTTTGGTTTTTCCTTTATAAATGATTTAGTTATTGAAGAAAGGAACATGAATTTTAAACTATATTTTTGCCTTTGTTGCAAGCACAATTTTATTACCTTCCTTCTACCCCAATTTGGTTGTAAAATAGTCCCTCAAAAGAAAAGGAGGGAGAAAATTGAAGAGGAGAAGAAAAAGCAGGTAATCCTGACAACCCACGTGATGATCTGTCAGCTAGCTTGGAGGTATCCTGCAAGCTCCAGGGCACTGAAAGCCTTTAGACTAGATTAACTCAAACACATCTGGTTCATTTTCCTGTCTGGATGAAACCGTCACTCTTCACAAACTTGAAGGAGAGTTTTGTGGGACTGGCAGACCTGGTGAACAGCCAGACAAAGGAGATCCACACCCCAAACCAAGGACTTTCAAGGACCCCGTCCAGTAGGTGTTTTAAAACAAACAAACAAACAAACAAAAATGCCCTGGTCTAAGGAGACTATTGATACACCCCTGCTTCTCAGCTCCAGCTCCAAGGCTAAAAACCAAAGAGGCAATTTTAGTGTTCTGAAGTTATGGCCTTGAATTCCACCCAAAGGGTGCCCAAACACATGTTAAGAAGTGTCCTTGGGCCAGCACAGTAGCTCATGCCTGTAATCTCAGCACTCTGGGAGGCTGAAGGGGGTGGATCACCTGAGGTCAGGAGTTCAAGACCAGCCTGGCCAACATGGTAAAACCCCGTCTCTACCAAAAACAAAAAAAATTGGCCAGGCGTGGTGGTGGCTGCCTGTAATCCCAGCTACTGAGGAGGCTGAGGCAGGAGAATAGCTTGAACTTGGGATGTGGGGGTTGCAGTGAGCTGAGATGGTGCCATTGCACTCCAGCCCAGGTGACAGAGTGAGATTCCATCTCAAAAAAAAAAAGTGTCTTTGTCTTTGGCTGATTGGAAAAATAAGTCATCAAATGAGAACCCTGTGCAAACATAACGGCAGTTGTTACTTATGCATATTTTTTAGATGGTCAGGTACATGGGATATTTCTGTACTTTCTTACAAACGAATGAAGTGCATAATGAAAAGCTGAAAAATTCCTACTTCTATGGCCTCAGACGATATGTCCATTTCAAATCAAAGGCCCCCTCACATATTAATTGGTTAGCAGTAGAAACATTTTGCTGGAAAAGGGTATTACTTCCTAAGCTTCCATTTGCTCTTTGTTGACAATGCCAAGGCTCCTCTGGAATCACCTTTCATTGTGAAAAGGCAGCCTATTGTACACCTGTATCCACCATATGCTGGAAGTTGCATTTCCCTGCATGGTTCTTGCACGTGCAATTACCTAGTATTTACTACCACTGGGTTTACAGAATCCTGTGTGGGAGAAGAAATGGTCTGAGGTAAGGTGGTTGGAGAAATCAGTCAGGTGAAGGTGCACAATTCAAACCAGGGCAATCCACACAGGGTGAAAGTACCACCTTGTTCCCTGTTCCCAGTCAAGCAGCCAAGCTTTAGTGTAAGACTGGAGGTTGTGCTCAGGGTAGAGTTGTCCTGAAAGACTCTGGGACTGTGCTTGATGAAGGCCTGCACACTCAGCTGGCAGGTTCGTTGTGCACTTTCAGCATAAATAAGCATAAGGTTCCATGTAACACCATGCCTGTTCTTTCTACCTGGCAAGGTGAATGGTGGCGTGGCCCAAAACTCCAGCCTAGAGCATATGGTGCTTTCTATGGAGGACTGGAGAATTATTAGAAAACCATCCAGGCAGATTCTTCCTTATTCTATAAGCAATCTTCTGGAAAACTATAGGGCATGCCAAGCTTTCTCCTGTCTTAATAACAAAAAAGTAACCAATAGATCTAGGAAAAAGAACCTGTGTCCACTGGAAAGATAAATACTGAGCCTGGATATGGTCAAATTTATGTTCGCAGGCTTCTGCGGGTGACTTGAATTCATTATTAAATTGAGACTTGACAGAAATGGCCTTTTCCCCAGAAGCTAATACCGATGTCTTTTTCATCAGATGGGAGGTGGCGGGGGGTGGAGTCTTTACAGCTCATTCTCCATCATTAGTGTGTACAAGTGTTTCATGCTCTCATTCTCTTGAAGCGCTCTTGTTATAATGACTCCTAAAAAAAAATTCTTCAATTCTAGAAGCATAGGTTGTGCTTCATGGGTCTCATCAGTGAAAAGAAATAGCAAGCTGACTGATCTAGAAGTGGCTACCTGAAAATTCTTTACATTTCAGGGTGCCTGTATTAGTATATGCTCTCCTAATTTTGTATGGCTTGGACAACTCTTAAGATAGATGGGTTTAAGCTGCCTATTTGCCTCATCAACTGAGCCCATGGGAAGTCACTGAGGTGCATACTAAGAGAAAGCCTCTTGGGACTGAAATTTGCTCTGGATACCCCACAGAATGTCTTGCATACAACGTCTCTTTCTAAAGCAGAGTTCAGCCCAAGTTCACAAAGTTGAATATAGCTCCCTGTGAAATAAAACCTCAAAGTTTAAAGAGTTTATAAAAACAAATACCAGCTTTCAAAATCAAAAATGGATTTTAAAAATTAATATCTCAGCCAGGCACGGTGGCTCACACCTGTAATACCAGCACTTTGGGAGGCCAAGGTGGATGGATTGCCTGAGGTCCGGAGTTAGAGACCAGCTTGGCCAACAAGGTGAAACCCCATCTCTACTAAAAATACAAAAATTAGCAGGGCGTGGTGGCAGGTGCCTCCAATCCCAGCTACTCAGGAGCCTGAGGCAGGAAAATCACTTGAACCTGGGAGGTGGAGGTTGCTGTGAGCCAAGATTGCACGACTGCACTCCAACCTGGGCAACAAGAGCGAGACTTTGTCTCAAAATAATAATAATAATAATAATTCTTGTGCTAGCTTCAGCAACACATACACTAAAAAATCATATCTCAGAATTTATGAACCTAGATGATGGATGGAGGGACAAGGAGGTTTTGTGGTTAGAATCTTTAGAATAGTGGGATCTCCCAACAATTTGAAATTTCCTTGGTCACTCTGAATTTTTCTAAAAAAATATAATGAAAGACACCAACCAGCAACATAAGTTTTAGCTTGATAATTTACATTTCAGAGTCATTACCTTTATACCCACAAAGGCCGAGTCCGTGGAATATCCCCTTCTGATAATTTCCAAGGGCAACACACCCACATTCTCACAGACTTCGTATTCGGTCTGTGACCATTCAATATGAGACCACTTCAGTTCCAAACTGTGCGTGAAAGGAAAAGATAAATCATAAGAATGCATAGTATATGCCTGTAGGGATTCTCCACTGTGCAGACTGAGTGGAAAAAGATGGTTGCTCAACCTACACCAGTGATGGAAATTCCTTACACTTATTTGATACATTTTAGTTCACAAAGAATTCATACTAACATTATCTCATTTGATCCTTACAACAACCCTGTAAGGTAGACAGAGCAAGGATTAGAATTCCATTTTACAAATGAAGAATCTAGGGTTAAAAGGCTGCTGAAGTTCCCACAGATATTTACAACTAAAAGGGGACTCAATCTTGAATGTTTCGAAGGGAAAGGAACCAGCAGTTAAGTTCAAGGAGACATTCCTTTTTGGAAAAGACACTGATACGAAGTCTTCTATCTTATCATTTAGATAAGGATAATTGGTACAACAAGAACAATACCGGACAGAGATCTTCTCTGAACTTGGGTTCAGTTTAATAACAAAATATTCTTGAGGATGTGCTTGGGAAGTATGTGTTTCATAAGTGTTATTTGTTTCTCTTTCTGTGCACAAAAAAGGACTCTACTGGTATGAGGCCTGGATGTAACTATACAACTAAATAAACCTGATAAATAGAGGATGGTCTTTTTTTCTACAATATATTTAGTGAGTCCAACATTTGGTGGAAATTGTCTTCTTTAATCTTCATCTAGAGAGGAACATTTTTTTTTCAAAAACAAACAAACAAACAAACAAGACTCAGAGAGGTTAAGTAACTAACTTAAAGGCAAAAAGTCATGACAAAGCTAATAGCAGAGATGAAATCCAAGCATAAATCTAATGCCAAATCTTCCATCCATCCTCTACCATTTCTCTCCCCAATTGAAGTTCTTCGTGACTGTTTTGTGAGCTCAAGCAGAGCAATACAGTTTTATCTTTACCCAGAAACATTTTGCTTTTTGAGGTCTTGGCTTTTTTTTTTTTTTTTTTTTTTTTTGCCATCTGTAACCTTACTATAGAGCAGGATAAAAGACACAAGAAACCTTCGCCATGATTGTTAACTGCACCTCCATTGTTTTCGTTTTATTCAGTTGCCTTTTATTCTAAATTTACAAAATCCTCAGTGGTTGTCTTACTTGTACTTCCCAAACTTCTAGTCAGATTCAGACTCTTCCCTCTCAACTTTTAAGTTTATTTATTATAATTTCTTTCTTTCTTTGTGGAACTAGACATTCTGGGTGCTACCATATGGAACATGGGTTCACACATTTAACACACTCTCCAGGCATTCCTGGGGCCATTCATATTAGGGAGGAAGTCTGTCTTCAAATAACCACTGTGTCCACACTGATCATGTGTCACAATCACGTTCTATGGATTAAGCTCACCAGCCAGATAAACTCAACAGCACAGGTTCATAGCTGAGCATCATGGGCCAGGGGGCAAGGGTAGGGTGAGACCATGGAATTATCACAGGGGCTCATGTATCTATGTAAACATACATGTTTATTCAATCAGATTTAAAATTTATTGCCTCTGAGTTTATTGCTACTTCATATTAATAAAATTTTAAACATGAAAACAGGATCCTAATATCAAAAAATATTGTAAACTTCATGGGTCTCGGATGCAACTGAATTCAGATCTGGCATGAAACAGATCAAGAAACAGAAATAAATGATTACAGTAATACCTCTTTTTCACAATTTGCTTTCTGAAGGTTTCAGTTACTTGTGGTCAACCGTGGTCTGAAAATATTAAGTGAAAAATCCCAGAAACAAATAATTCATAAGTTTTAAACATCATGCTGTTCTGAGTTCTGTGTGATGAAATCTCACATCATCCCCTGCTATTCCACCTGGGGCAAGAATCATGCCTTTGTCCAGCACAGCCACACAGAAGATGCTACCTGCCCATTAGTCACTCCAAAGCTGGCTTGGTTATTAGACTGACTGCCACAGTATCACAGTGCTTGTGTTAAGTCACTTTAATTTTCTGTAATCATGGCCCCAAAGTGCAAGAGTAGTGATGCTGGCATCCCATGATAGTTGTTCTATTTTATTATTGGTTATTGTGATTAATCTCTTACTGTGTCTAGCTTGCACATTAAACTTTATCATAGCAATGTATGTGCAGTATAGGAAAAAGCATAGTGTACACAGGGTTCAATACTATTTGCACTTTCAGACATCCACTGGAGGTCTTAGAATATATCTCCCACAGATAGGATGGATTAGTGTGTGCTTAAAGAATTACAAGATAACAACAACAAGGATATCATAAATGCCAATAGAAATATGTTGCAAAGAATCCCAAAAGGATCCAGGTAAATGAGAAAGAAAAAAGAAGTCAGCAAGATAGATTAGGGGAAAAGAGAGAAAGATGAAACGGGAAGGAAAGGAGGGCAGTGGGAAAGGATGAAACAAATACATTTGCATGGATTTCAGCTATCAGTAGGGTTCAAATGAGTTTCAATGTCCAATTATTCTGAGAATTCATCCATCGCTAATGCTAACTATGACAAGTAAAAATCTATCAATGCCATTCTGTAGCTCCTGGTGACCTCAAGGCGAAAAGCTAAATGCAATTTGATTTCTGATCTAGATCCAGAAGGGAACCATTCAGAGGGCTGTTCAGCTTCAAGGTACAAAGGGTCTTAGTGTTTGGGAATGTGCATGCATTTCTGTGATGCACCAGTTGAATGCTGCATAATGCTTACAGGTCAAGGTTGTCATTACACAATGCTCTATTTTATTTTCTTAAGACTATTCACTACAAATAATAAAGAATTATTGAAAAGCCATGAAATTTAAGCCAGGCCATATATTTTTGAGAAAAAATGTCTAAATAGCAAAGCACCTGCATATCTACAGAATATATACAATATATGTTTTGAATGTGAATTTTTTTTCTGCTTTTTGCAGTACTGTATTTGAGAAGATCTTTCTATGCTGAGACTGTGATTGCTTAAACTGTATACAAACACCTGGAAGAAAAATAAGAGATGTAGTCAATCATCTGGGAATTTTCCCTGCAAGAAGCTACACAGCTATATGCCTGGCATCATGTAAATGTCCAAATCCAGGAGCCCATGAAAGAGATTTGTAAAGTTCTAGACGTGCAGATGTCATGTAGATAAAGATTGGTTCATATCTTCCCATTTTAACAAAGCTTTCAATTTCCTGTCACCTGTCATTCTACGGTCAGAACTGTATGCCATGGACACACTTTATATGTAACCCATATGGCAATCACTTCAAGTCATTTAGCAGGAGGGGAAACTCCTTAAGTCTCTAATTCAGGCTTTCCCAACCATTTTGGACCAGACAATTCTTTGTTGTGGGAGGCCATACTGTGTGGGAATGATGTTTAACAGCATCCCTGTCCTCCTCGCATTAGATGTAGTAGCACCACTTCCCTCTAGTCACAACAACCAAACATGTTTCTGGACCTTGACAAATGCTCCTTGGGAGAAGCCTTGGGAGAAGAGTCACCCCCACTCAAGAATTTCTTCTATATGTGGTTTTAATGTGTTTGTCACAATAGAAAAAACTGGTTCACTGGGAGACGGAGGTTGCAGTGAGCCAAGATCACACTACTGCACTTCCGCCTGGGTGGCAGAGCAAGACTCCATCTCAAAAAAAAAAAAAAAAAAGAAAAGAAAGCAAGCAAAAACTGGTACAATGTGAAGCTAAATTCGGATCCCTGAAAACCACTGCTGTAAGTGGAAGACATGGCATGGAGCAGTGGAAATAAAATTGGATTTGAACTTGTGAGGCTTCAGGTCATTCACCAGCTCTAAGCAGTCAGGTAAAAGAATGTTGTTTAAACACCCAGTTTAAAATCACAATCTCTTTCCCAAAAACAGCACTTCTAATCCCCCTTCTCCTGACCAAGTTTTTCATTTTTCCAAAGCATGTACCACGTACAACAAGCATACTATCATATTGATTTAGATCCTATATATGCTCCAAGGAAGCACAGGTCTTTGGTTCATTGTGGTAACCCAGGTGTCTTGTAGAGTGTCTAAAACATGGTGAGTGCTCAATGTTTGTTAACTGAGTGAATGAATCTTGTTTATCCCACTGTTTCCTGAGCTAAGTTGACCATTGATATGGTTTAGCTGTGTCCTCACATCTTGAATTGTACTCCCATAATTCCCACATGTTGTGGGAGGGACCCGGTGGGAGATAACTGAATCATGGGGGCCGTTTCCCCCATACTGTTCTCATTGTAGTGAATAAGTCTCACGAAATCTGATGATTTTATAAGGGGTTTCCCTTTTTACTTGGCTCTCTCATTCTCTCTTGCCTGCCACCATGTAAGACTTGCCTTTTGCCTTCTGCCATGCTTGTGAGTCCTCCCCAAACATGTGGAACTATGAGTTCATTAAACCTCTTTTTCTTTATAAATTACCCAGTGTCAGGTATGTCTTTATTAGAGTGTGAAAACAGACTAATACAACCATCAAAAATATTTTCCTCCCCAACCTTACTAACATCATCTTTCATACACTTGGAAAAAAATGCTAGGCTAGATGATTCTCACATGTTCTCTCTAGCCCTGACTTACTCTGGATTCTTTGACTATTGTTAGGCTTTATTAGCATAGAGGGAAAGATGGCATTGATAAATGAGCATTCTAACATAATTCATAATTTCTTAAAACATATGTATGCTATTTTCTAAGGCATGCATGTAATTCTTAACATTCAGCATTTTATGGAGATGTATTAATTGCCACAACTGGGAAGAGGATGATGCTACCCTTCAGCTGATAGAGGCCTGGGGTGCTGGTGAATGTTCCGCAGTGCCCAGGAGAGTCCCCTTTAACACCAAATGATTTGTTCCAAAACTTCTACAGTGCCAACGTTGAGACACCCTGTCCTGGACTAATAAATATGTTCTTTCTGATATTTTATTTTCTAGCTATTTGATTCACTTATGAAGAAACAATAAGCTGAAAGAAATACCTGGATTTAAATCACCAGTTTGGGAATTGGGGCATTAATCCAGGTTAACAAGAGTCTATGAAAAAGATATTTAGACTCTCTATGCCTCAGTTTCCTTGCTTCCTATAATAATGTAATTATTACACATTACAAAGTGCAATAATGATAAGTCTGTACTTCAGAGGGGTTAAGTGAACCTTCATGAATTCTCATTAAGTATTTTGAGCTTCTCAGCAAAAGGTTTACAGAAGCTAAAATTGTGATTAAATTACTATCCTTATAACTATATCTTCATTTATAATCAAGTAGCATGACAAGAATTCCTGAAAATGTTAAAAAATATTTTTCCAAGTATCCAATCTAAGATTTATCAATTCAAAGATGACGCTATTAAACTCCATAATCGAATGTATGAACACCTGTGTTTTCATTTTTCTCTTTTTCTCTTGATAATGGGGAAATAGGGGTTAGCCAAGAGGCCACATAGTGAGTACCCAAAACAAGTGCTTTGGAATCAAGCACACCTTGTAACCACTGATTAGTGTGTGATTACGGTCAGTTACTCAGTCTCTCTAGGCCTCGGTTTTCATTATCTTAAAATTGAGGAGAATTACACTCATGTCAAATGATTAAAATTAAAATTACTTAATATGTATAAAGCACCTGTACACAGTGGGTGCTTAATAAGTGCTATTTTCCTTCCCTTCGTCTGTGCTTTCCTAAGATCTAGTCTGAAGACAAAAACCTTAACTCCTGGCTTGCAGGTAATGTGGAGGTATTAGCTAGCCAACAGTTTCAACCTCTTCCCCTACCAGGTGTTTCATAAAAACTGCTAAATATTGCAAAGTTTGCCTGATGGAAATTCCTTTTATTCTTCCGTCCCTTCTCTTTTAAAGCCAAAAACGGACAATAGAACAGTTAGAATGTGCGTTGCCAGAGGTGGGGGAAGAACCAGAGTGCAGAACTGGAGAAACAGTCATGAGTTATCAAGGACTTCTGCATTTAACATGGCTTTTGAAGTTCACTTTTCTCCAGTGGGCACACGAAAGAGGTCCACGTGGAAGTTGTATTAGGAAAACAACCTTGGTCAGAAGTTGGCCGCATTCTGTGATCCACAGAAGTGCTTTTCATGAATGATGTGGGTCCTGTGTAACTTACTTTGAGGCTTCTGCAGATCATCTTGGAGATTCAACTTGGACTAGAAAACAGGCATGAGCTTGTGAGGGGTGCAGCCAAGGGGTGAGGCGATAAGATGAGCACTCACTTAGGTCGGGAGTTCAGGGCTCACCCTCCAGTGACTTCAAGACAATTACTTAAAAGCCTTGAGCTTTATTTCCTTATCCTCAGAGGATTGTGTTTTGCGGATAAAATTAGACGACTCGTGAAAACACCTAGCACAGTGCCTGAAATGTAGGCACTTAGCTAAATCTAAATCATTATGCAAATTTCCATAGATATCAGCATTGTAAAATAATTTCTATTTACAATAAAGTGACTTCCAGATGTATTCCATGAAAAACTTGTTCCCTGAGCTATCCTGCCTGTGTGTGGGGTGGCGGGTCGAGAGAGGCGATTCTACAGCCCAGCTGGGTTGAGATTTGCTGCCTAGGCTTCGTTTCTGAGAGATTCCCAATCCACACACACATCTTGATGACTCTAGGATGTGATGCAGTTAAACAAGCACGCAAGCTAGCTAGCTGGCAATAACTTGATGAATCTCACGAAACAAGCATTTCCAAATGCTTTTTATAGTGCAGCATCTATTCATCCTTCAGGACTGATACTCCATAGGAATCCTGCAATAGCCAAAACTGACCAACAGTCAAGATTCTCAACTTCCCACTGAACATGGGTCCTTCCCGTGCTCTAAAACAGGCCCATTTCTGTTCCAGATGGCACCCTGCAGTCCCTCTAGCTTTATCACAGAGGTTTCACCCCTTCAGATATGACGAATATGAATCTATTAATCTTGTCTAAGCCAAAGAACACCACAAAGTTCTACAGCATTTAGCTCATTGATTAATAGGCATATTGATTGTTTACTTTGTGATTCATCCCAGGATCAATTTCTAATTAGAGGCAGGCTTTCTAATCCACCAAATGTTTCTGGGATACTTCTTCAGTCAATTATTGTACCCACATGAATTAACTACAATAGTAATCACCACCACAAGTTGCATTTGTTAAGGACTTTAAATACACAAGATGCTTTCATATACATTACATATCTCATTTGTTTTTCTAAACAAATTGTAGTATCGCTTCCATTTTACAGAAGAGATAACTAAGGCTTGAACAGTCACTAGATGAAGGGCAGAGCTCAAACCTTGTCCTCTAGCTCCAAGTTCAGTGGTTTATTATCTATAGTATAAATTCTAGTGTGTTAGATATGAAGTGCACGCTAATATAGAGGTCTATAATTTAAATGTTTTAAAAATCCCACTGAACTTTAAGGTCCTATATGAGTCAGTATTCTTTCTTGCTTGGGTGGCCAATGTCTGAAGAGAAAGAAGACAAGCCTGCTGTTCCATTCCCTTCAGGCCAGATTAGCACAGTCCTTAAAATGGGCAAAAAGTTTTTGTGTGCTGAGAAAAATCATGCACTCTAAGGCTGCATTTCCACTTAGAAAAGTCACTTTCTAGCTCTGTCCTCAGTTTTCTCATCTGTAAATTTCAGATTATGATGGTACCTGACTCATAGGTGGTTGTAATGATTAAATGAATAGCAAGGAAATACAGCAAACACCAATTATATTGCAAATGACTGTAATTTATATTGTACTTGTAACTACATTCTGGCTGGCTGTCTTGGGAAGATGAACCACTATTCATAACCTTGCTTCTTACTGGAAAATTGTGCACCTAGTTCCAAAAACATCTGCTTACAAATGGGACTGAGGACAACTATACCGTTCAAAAATGATGATGATAAATGCTGAGTAATTTTACCCCCCCATCCCTTATAAAGAAAATAGCCTAATATATGTCAGAATCAAATAAAACTTCTCTCTGTATTACCCCTTGGTAGGCGTATGCCACAGCATTTTGTTCAGTCATGAACAAATGAACAAATTATATCAAGTTGAACTAGAAACATCTCCAGCACAGATACATGAAAGTTAATATCCAACAAAAGCAGGAGGCTATTTAAAATGGCCTCAATTAATGTTATAATTAAATTAAGCAAATTTTGCCGAAATTCTCATATGAATTTGAGAGTTATTTAAAAATATAAATCATCTTCCAAAAGCAATGTCCTTGATAGTGACAAAGATTGAAAGGGGCTGTGGGTGAAGCAATATCAGCCTAGCATCATTACCGGGGGAAGAAAATTCTCTATCAGCTACACTGCACTCACACATGGAGGACCAGAGGCCAGCATTAGGTCAGTAGCAAGTCTGACCAACATTCCTATGTTTTCTTAGTTGAATTACTCTTAAAATGTTAAAAAAAAAAAAAAAAAAGTAAAGTCCATGTATTAATGTGTTTGGAGCAGGTTTTTGTTTTTGTTTTTGTTTTTGTTTTTTAACATCTTCTTGAGAATTGGAAGATATTTGTCTAACGTTGCAAGTAGTTGATGTATTTTTCTATAAAGATTGTGATCCTGAGGAATTATTTCTCTTAGGCAAAGAGTTTAATGGGTGGAGGTCATCTGTTTTATGTTTTGTAATCTCAAGATTACATTTTAATATCAGGGGCCAGGTCTACTTTGTTCTAACCTATTCCTCAGCTCCTAGTACTGTGCACCCGGCATATAGTAGCCACGCGATAAAAGTCTGCGGAGTTAATAAATCTGGGCCAGGCTCTACATTTTATCAGGGCAACGGAGTGGGACCCTGGGAATGTGGTTTGCTAAGAAAAGCATGCTGGCTTTTTTTTCTGACAATGACTACAGTGACCTCTGCTGGTCATATTTTAGAACTACAATTCAGGATCCGAAAGAAAATGCAAGAATTCTGGACTGCAGTTTCTCGGCTTTCTTTTCTTAGTCTATACTCCACCATAAAAGGAGTATAACAGAGCTGTATCACTTATGATGCTTAGTATGACTAGGATATGGTGACTACTAAAACAAGGACAAGTGAACACCTTTTCTTTGTGGTATCTGGGAAGGGTATCGAAAACAAGCAAAACAAACAATAAAAAGAGCACAGTACCAGAAGACCTGGACTCTGACAGACCTTTCTATGACTATCTGTTAGCTAGCAATATTCAGGGTCTACATTCAAGAAAAGTCTGGAATAGGGACCCAGTCAGTGAAATTGCTGTGGTCTGTTAATCTTGTTAATTTTGAAGATGTGTTTCTTTTGCTATTTTGAGGGTCATACCCTTCACACACCTTCCAAAGTCCGTTTTCCTCTTTACACTATCTTCATCTTACCTAGGATAAGTTTATCACCTTATAAACGTACTGTCAGGTAATTGTAATTTTCTTCACAAGAAAAAGAGAAGATATTTGGCTAACTCTTCTTGACTACCTCATGTCTCCGACCGCAGACATTTTAGAAGGCTATAGTTACTAACACGGTCCTAGAGTGACCTCTTGCTGCGCAATAGCTACATGAACTGCAAACTCACTGTTGGATGCTAGTGAATTGTTAAGACAGAAACCTCCCTGTGTATAAAAGTGTATACATTGACATGCATAATATGAATGTCAACTTAGCTTTTTAATGTTTCTGTACTCTGTAAAGCTATTGGCTTTCCTATTATCAAGCAGTAATAAAAAGAAAAGTCATTCTCCAAAGTAAATTCCATGAGCTTGTGGAACAGTCTATTAACTTAACATCTTGGGTTCTGTTTTTAAAAGAACATTTCACTTTCCTAATATTCAGATACATTCTGGATGTAATATGCAGGACTACCGAATAAGCAAGAGAATTTACATTTGAGGAGTGGCCGAGTTCCCTGTGGGGTCCATGATTTGAAATTCCATGGTATCTGAATTTACTTCCAAAGATGGGTTTATGATGTAAAGAATAGTCTTACTGTTTAAGTCCTTTTGGCTAAATTTCTCATGGATAAATTCACCTACGAAAAAGAAATAAATGAATATCATGGGTAATCAAACAAAACATTAAATAAGAGCTAATAAAATTGTATGGCTATTTTATTTTAAACACACCTTTAAAAAACAGCTAAGGCACATTTTACAAAAAGAAATTAGCATTACTGTAACTATCTTAAAACTCAAATGCAACAAGCTTAAATTAGGCATTAAATTGACTGCTTCAGAAATATTTGCCTTAAAAAATATAAAAATAAAGAGAAGGAGAATGGAAAGATACTGTAATAAAAATCCATAATTTGGTGCCATCCTGTTTAATGATGTATTATGATCATTGTGCTCATAAAGGAGAAATAATATACAATCCAGAGAAACCATTAGGAAAAGAACCAAGAACTTTAAAAAAAATCTGACATCATTTAGAGTCATTTAGAATTCATGACAGAAGAAAAAATTGGTCACAAATAGGAAATTGATCCTGACACTATGTTCCTTTGAATATACTATAATCAGCTGTTGCGAAAAAAATTATAAATAATCAACAGTTGTATATCAGTATTTGGTTCTAAGGCTCAGCTCCAAACCCTCTTTAGGACCAATATTGATTTATAAACTGCATCTATCAGTAAGCCCTGGGGAGTGTTTACCAAATGGGCCTGCACTTAATTAAATTGCTCTCTAGCCCTGCCAGCCACTGGGTATTTTAAAATGAGCAATTATAAGGATTAAGGAAGCCAGTACCTGTTGTTGCGTTCTCCAGATGTCCATGTTTTGGGCCTTGTAGAATTTTAAAGATGATCTGATCATCCTCAGTGTCAGGGTCTGATGCCTTCAACACGCGGGAAGTGATGTAAATCCCATAGCAGCCATTTTTCAGGAGCCCCACTTGAGAAGGGGAATGCAAGAGTGTGATACGAGGAGCTGTTTTGTCCAGTTGGTCCACCTGGATCATCAACAATGACATATAATGTTAGCCAAAGGCCCCTCACCCCCATGCAACGTTGGGCTTTATTGGTTCAACAATGACACACTGTCCCGCGTTTTGGATTCCTTCTACTCCTCATTAGCGGATTCCTGTTAAAGACTGTCCTGTTCACAACAGCCTCAGCAAATATCACAGTGCTTGGAACAGAGGCCAACTTTCCACCGTAATCCTTGATCCCACTTTATCAATTTATCTATTGCCTGACTCCCACTTAGAAATACAAGTTCCGAGAGGGCAGGCGTTAGGTCTTTTACCGCCATGGATTCCCTGCACCTGGCACAGTGCCTGAACCATAACAGAAGCCCAGGGAATGTCTATTAAATTAATACACTAAAATTGACCCAAGAATTCTAGAGCAGACTTCATGTTAACTCCACAGAAGAACTTCTCCCATTTTCCTGGTGTTTAGTGATTTATAGACACAAAATTGTGAGGGTTTACAAATATATAGAAAAAATTTTTGGCACGTCTTTTTTTCAACTGGCAAAAATGTTGAATAAAAATAGAGATACCTCAGTAAGGAAAAAGTGAAAGGTGATTATTTCTAGACATTTGCATATTTGTTTCATTGAGGATGAGAGCCAGGTAGCTGAACAGGTGGACTAGATTTGTGAAGATGGTGGATGAGCAATTACTCGTAAGTGAGAACAGAAGTGTAGGTTCAAACACAACAAAGGACCTTGTTCAGTCTGTATGGAGCTCAGTGCATCTTGCATTTGCAAGATGACTGTTGTAGGTTAAGGACAGAGCAGGTTTGGATGGATTAGAACAGATTCGCCACTGATACTAGAAAATATGTAAAAGAATTTTCATTCCCCTCACTCCTAATCTCTCGGTTCTTAATTTCATTTACACCAAACTGATACTACTGTAAATCTTACCTTGCCCTAGCAAAGTAAAGAATTCATGTCAATGATAAGACCATGTATATTTTTGTGTATTATGATACAATGAACTACTCTGTAGCTATTAAAAAGAATAAGGGAGAAAATCAATTGATGAAAAATTTCCACAATTTTGTGTTAACTGAAAAACCTAGCAAGTTGCAGAATAGAACTAGAATATAATTATAATACTATTTTTGTTAAAAATATATATTTATCTATACATGACGTTTGTATAGACATAGGCAAAAGTCTGGGAGATTTGCACAAATGTGTTCATTTGTTTTGGGGTGGGGAAAGATTACAGCTCCTCCTCTGTTTATTTCATAAGAAATTTTGTCACAACCAACCATTTTTTCCTCTCAAATTGGCAAGATTCTTAAAAAAAAAAAAAAAAAAAAGCAGAAATAATTATAACTCACGCTGATGAATATGTGAAGAAACAGATATTTTTATATTTTGCTGGTAGGGGTACAAAATAGTGAAAATTTTTCTGTATCTTGCAGAAACAGATATGTATGCAAAAATGATTGGATATATATTCACTAAAATACTACTTATAAAAGCAATTTACAAAAAGAATGAAAAGTCCACCAGGGGATTTATAAACCATCTCCACCTGAGACTGAGTTCCAAGCAGCCTTTAAAAATCATGCTATCAGGAATATGATTAGTTATCAAGAACTATCAGGAATAGTTAATGACATAAGGAAATGTTCAAAATACATGAAGATGGAAACAGGCAGTATGCATAAAAAATAGTATATATAATATCATCCCATTTTTAATTGAACAAAAGAATGGAAGAAAGCCCCTAACAATAGTTTTTGGAGTGATATGGTCGTCAAGAATTTTTTTTTCTTGTAGTTTATGAATTATTTACAATACATACTTATTTTATAAACCAAAAAAGCAACAAACATTTTCAAAAGTCACAGTCATTCTTCTCCTCTCCTGAAGAGTATGGGTGGCAGCTTTCAGAGCAGTGAGGTTGGGTGTCAAATTGTCATTGTGGCCTGTGAGGGAAGAAGCTCCCACAACCATGTGGCCAGTAAGAGAGATGGTTAGTGGAAGAAGAGGAAAATTAAAGTACTTCTAAGCCATATAAAAAATATCCAAAGTTGATACTAAATGAAGAGTTGAATGTAGGATGGTTGTTTTATTTTGGTTTTGGATGTTATAATTCCTTAAAAATGAAAGTGTTACAAAAGTAATAAATGTCTATTGTGATCATGTGTTTTTAAAAAACATCTAAACTCTAGCAACACGGTCCCGTCATGTCTCTGGTCACATTAAAATATATCCTAGGTCTTATTCAACTTCTAGCTTTGTCAAAAGAAGATCTTCTGGCTCAGTACACCAGAAGCATTTTTAAATACTGGGTTTCTAGATTTTTTTAAAAGAAAGCTCTATCCTTTGATAACTTGTGTTGTATTTATAGGAAATGCACAGAAAGCAATGGCATGACATTTTTCTCCCTCACCTGACCCCTTTAAAGGAGAAGTACAGGTTGCATCAGTTGCAATAATTTTGGTCAGACAGAAAAGATTTCCTACAAAATGAATGTCAGGTTGTGACTGTGTCAGTTAAATACACCTGTGTTTTGGCGTAGTTTGGCCCTCAATTACTCAGGTACTACCAGAAAAATAGTTTACCCATAGTTGGGAGACTTATTTGGACCAGTTTACCACTCAGTAGTGGTCAACATCCATATTGTCTTGGCAGAAAAAGCTCTTGAAGGCAAGACACTGAGGGCGTCATCTCTCCTCCACTGCTGGTGGGTTCAGTCACTTTCTAAAGGCTCTTGACTTCTCTGCTCAAAGAGACTGAGGGTTCTGGGGAATTACGGGAGGAAGTTCGAAGCTTACCTTGTGGGGTTTTTACACATAATGATTTTTTTTTTTTTTTTTTTGCAAGGAAAGCCTTATACTTTTGACAAAAAAAGAAACTTTACAATGTATGTCCAACATTTCCCTATCAGTAAATTCCACAACTTCCAATAGATAACTCTCTTATAATAGCCATGCTCTTTAAGATGAGTGTTGGTGTTGGGAGAGACCTGATTCAAGTTCTGGTACTTTCCCCAGTCTCCATCCTCTTTTCCATCTGTGCTATGGAGTGTAGGAAGGAACTGTGACGTCTACACTCAGAATTTATAATTCATACAAATTTGCGGCTAAAGAGACCCAGAAAAGTATCCCTAGTGGGACAGTACAGAGACAGGTCTCAACCTAGGTTAGGGAGTTAGGAATAAAAAAAAAGACACTAACAGACTGAAGAGGGAATGTGACTAAGATCAATTAAAACATATGATTAAAAATAAAAACAATAATTTTAATACAAAGTGCTTCTTCCTGTGTCCACGATGTCACTATCTTCTTTCTTCTCCCAGTGCATCATTTCATTGCATTTTCTGGACCTCCTTGACTGCCAAGAACTCATCCAGCACCCACTCTATGCTCTCAAGGCTTTCCTCATAGATAGACTCTGTGAGGCTTCATTTTATGTGTCAACTTTGCAGGGTGTGTTGTAGAGGGGATTAACGTTTACATCAGTAAATTTTGAGTAAAGAGATCACTCTCCGTAATGCAAGTGGGCTTCAGCCAATCAACTGTAGGCCTTAAGAGAAAAGACTGCAGTCCCCCAAAAAGGGAGGAATGTTGCCTCCAGACTCCTTTGGGCTAAAGATTGCAACGTTAACTCCTGCTGAAATTTGTAGCCTGTAATCCCAGCACTTTGGGAGGCCGAGGTGGACGGATCACGAGGTCTGGAGATCGAGACCATGCTGGCTAACACGGTGAAACCCCATCTCTACTAAAAACAATACAAAAAAAATAGCCAGGTGTGATGGCAGGTGCCTGTAGTCCCAGCTACTCGGGAGGCTGAGGCAGGAGAATGGCATGAACCCGGGAGGCGGAGCTTCCAGTGAGCCAAGATCGCGCCACTACACCCCAGCTTAGGCAACAGGCAAGATTCCAACTCAAAAAAAAAAAAAAAAGAAAGAAAGAAAAAAGAAAAAAAGAAAGAAAGAAAGAAAGAAATTTGTAGCCTGCCAACCTGCCCTGTGTATTTCGGACATGCCAGGCCCTAAAATTGCATGAGCCATGAGCCAGTTTCCTAAAATAAATGTCTCTTTGTCTCTTTCTTTTTTTTCTCTCTCTCTCTCTGTCTCAGAGCAACGGAAAAATGTAACTATTTTACTAGTCAGAAAGTATTCTGAAGCGAGAGATAAATTTTAACTATTTTGTGTTTGGTGAGAGTGTGTAGAAGAGGGTGAATTACTTCCAAGGAGAGTAGATTCAAGGGTTTGAGAGCCAGAATATACTTGATGTGTTTTGACTTAAAAAAGAAAAACACATTATGCCCTCCAGGAATCCTTGTAATAGTCAACAAATGTGGCAGCGTAGTGTCATAGAAAGGACACAGAATGTGGGATCAGAAAGACTTGAGGTCTTTGTGTGTATTTGATCAAATTATTTAACTCCTGAACTTGTATCCTCATCTATAAAATGTCAATAACAAAACTTGCTTCATATGAGTTTTATGAGAATCAAATAAGATTTTTGTGGCGTGGGTCTGGCCTGCAGTTAACACTAAAGGAACTGCAATTGCTGCTATTATTACCCTCATCATTATTACATGTGTAATAGTATAAAGATGCTGCCTCGTAAGTTTCAGCATCAAATATGTTTCAGGCCCTATGCGACTGCTTTGAATACCTAATCCTATTGAATTCTCACCACAATGCTGTAGGCATGTTTTTCAAAGAAGGAAAAGTAGATTCAGAAGAGTTAATGAATTCTTTAAGGTCAGACAGTTAATACATTGCAAAGCAGAAATTCAAACCTAGGTCTGTCTGGCTCCAAAGCTCACGGCTTTTGCTCCTTTCTGTGCTACCATCGACACTCACAGTCAGTCATTAGCACCTATGAGGGCACCATATCTCTTTCATTCATATTAATATGCTGTTTGTGCTATAGATGCATAATCTGTATTTGAATTAAAGAGGAAAGGAAATTAAAACATAGTTCTTAGCCAGGCGTGGTAGCTCACACCTGTAATCCCAGCACCTTGGGAGACCGAGGCAGGTGGATCATTTGAAGTCAGGAGGTCGAGACCAGCCTGACAGACATGGTGAAACCTAGTTACTACTAAAAATACAAAAACGTTAGCTGGGCATGGTGGCACATGCCTATAGTCCCAGCTACTCAGGAGGCTGAGGCAGGAGAATCGCTTGAGCCCAGGAGGCGGAGACTGCAGTAAGCCAAGATCATGTCACTGCACTGCAGCCTGGGTGACAAAGCAATACTCTGTCTAAAAAAAAAATAGTTCTTGATGTCACTGTTTTCACATCTCTGGCAGATGAACTGTGTTTAGTATACTTACCTGAATGGTGAATAAAACAGGTTCTTCCCACATTCTCCCATTCACAACAAAGCCTTGGTTTGTCCTGTCTGTGGCCATGAACGTAAAGCAGTCAGTCTGGGAGTCCCCTCCTGAGTGCCGATAGGCCACATTCCTGCTGTCCACATCCTGCTGGGTGAAATTGTGTTGAAGCAGGCCTGTTCCCCACAGGTAGAGCTGGCCATGCTGGGGGAGCTGAACCAAGAGGAAGGTGAGATTCTCCGCAGCTGTGTCAGGGTCAGTCAGCTGAAGGAGGTCAGGGGAAAGCAGGCCCACAGCCCCCTGGGCCAGTCTCAACCCCTTGTTCCTGGTTACCACGGGCAGGGCTCTGTCCACAGTCTCCAGCGTGATCTCAAACACCCCATGCTCGGTCCGCAGTCCATTGCTGATGATGAATCTGGCAAAGAGAGGCAAGGCAGCCTTCAGCATGGATTCTTGTGTCACCATCTACTGGAATGAAACGATAATAATACACACCTTTACTAAAGGGTATGTCGTGTTGTGACTCAAATGAAAAATCAAGGGCAGATCTTGCAGAAGAATCCCTATCATTAAACCAGTCACTAGAGTAATGCATAAATGGACCATTCTACACCCAAGAATATTTTCCCAACAACATTAATGATAGACCCATGTGATACAACAGGGGAATTCTGACAATCCTATTTCTCAGGCTCACCAGTGCTTAATGTGCCTTGCACCACATAAAAATTTCACATCCAATGAGACTCATCATACGAATTTGAAGAGTATACCCCCTTTATTTATTTATATTTTTTCAATTTTTTTTTCATGGGTGTGTAATAAAGTTGTAAGTCTGATAACTTGGAGACCAATAGATTAAAGTGCTAAATGGGTTGAATTTAGCTAATTCATTCTACTTATATGTTTTTATGGTAGATTTCTTAATAGCAGATCACATTTCTCAGACATGTAATCTCACTTAAATCATCTTTCCCTTCCAGGCCTCATTTCCACAGCTCTGAAAAATGAATGCGATGGACCAGAAGATCATTAAGTACCACCCAACTCTAAAATATTACGGGAGGCTCTAATCTCTTACAGTTTACATGTGCTTCTGCACTTTCTCCCTGTAAGACAGGTGAGAGTTATGCTACACAAGGATTATTTTCCTGCTTCAAAGAAAGGTTCAGAAAGTTGGTGGGAGATCATAAGGCAGGTAGGAGATGAAGCTGAGACTAGAATGCAGGTCTTCTGATCCCTGCACCCTCTACTCTTGCAGAGTTTAAAATAAATGCTGGCTTAACAATCCACCACAAAGAGTTGTGATGCCTGCGCACCGCTGCAAAACTGTAAAAAGAAAGCTGAAATGATACGCATTTGAGATAAGCAAAATCTTTCTTATAGTCTTAAATTTGTGATACCGTAACGTGCTTTTGATTATATTGATCATGAAACCACATTCTACTGAAGACAATTTCACAATAACACTGATTTAAATGATCTTTGTAGCATTTCAACATGTAATTTTTATTTTAATAAGAATTAAGAGTATCATGAAATTATGCAAAGAAGTCACAATATTAAAACTCCAAAAAGTTAGGAAATCATTACTATCAAATGGGACTGACAAATTCACTGTACACCAAAGAAATGTACTTAGAAATAATCAGAGTTGTGTCTTATTAGCTTTTCTCCATGTACCATAGTTGCTGGAAATATTCGTGAAGGATGGACTCTTCTATTCCACTGATACAAAAATCTCTAAAAATAATGTTTTTGTAGAATATATAAATTAATAGAACATTTTTATGTATAAATTTTATATACCTATATAAATTGTATATTTTCTTTGGTGCTTCTTTTTTAATTAGAGAAGTTATGGCATTTATATTTATTTTACAAATCTGGCAGATTTGACTAACAGTCTCCTTATTCTTTGTGAAATGTGTCTTGTCCTTCAGGGTTTGAGCATCGATCCTTTTAAGCATGAAGAAACCTGAAACTAGATAGTGTGAGAGCAATTAGTCAACCAGCCTACCTGCGACCACAGACTCGGGGAAGGCAGTTAGACAAAAAGTAAAAAGAGATGAGTTTGGCTGAGTACTGATATTGCTTTGAAGGCTATGCTGAAGTTTTTTAGTTTTCTAATTATCTAGTTAATAAGACTGCCAACAAGGAAAACATGTCTGATTTGATGCAAAGAAAAAGAAATACATGTCCAAAAAGTTAAAACTGCTAAATGAAATACAACAAATAAAGTAAACTTTGACATTTCACACACCTAGACTTGCAAAGAATGAAACCTGACACATTTCCCTCATAGCAGCATTTTTTACAGTTTGTAAAGGTATTCAACTGCCTTTAGAACTATAGATTGAGCAAAATCACATAGTTTCCTTAAAACAATCCAATCAGTTATCCTTTTGTGAAATTAAACCTTTGATAAGTATATTTTTAACAAATTGGGAAATTTCATCACTGGATCATGAGGTATTTATAAAATCAATTATTTATTAAAAAAAGATGCCAGTGCAGTGGCTCATGCACATAAACCCAGTACCTTGGTAGGCCGAGGCAGGCAGATGGCTTGAGTCCAGGAGTTCGATACCAGCCTGGGTAACATGTCAAAAACCTTTCTCTACAAAAAATACAAAATTTAGCTGGGTGTGGTGGTGCGTGCCTGTAGCTCCAGCTACTAGGGAGGCTGACTTAGGAGGATCACTTCATTCTGGGAGGTCAAGGCTACAGTGAGCCATGAACGTGCCACCACACTCCAGCCTGGGCAACAGAGAGAGACCCTGTCCCAAAAAAAAAAAAAAAAAGAAAGAAAGAAAGAAAAGAAATGAAACGAAACGAAAAGAAGAGAAAAGAAGAGAAAGGAAAGGAAAAGAGGCCAGGCACCATGGCACACGCCTATAGTCCGGACACTCTGGGAGGCTGGGGTGGGCGGAGCACTCGAGCTCAGGAGTTTGAGACCAGCCTGGGCAACATGGCAAAACCTCATCTTAAAAAAAGAAAAATAATTTTAAAAAAAGAAAATAAAGGAACCTAGAAAAATATGTCTGTTCTTCAAACTTTTTACTTAGTCACCTTCACAGTTTCAAAAGTAAATTGATACACATTTTTAGGTATAAAATTATGCTTTATTTAGCCTGAGAACAGAGTTATGCCTTTATTCTATTGTTTTTCTGTTACTTTTTCATATTCCCCCCAAATCCTATCATCTCACCCACGATAAAATAAGAAGGAGGCTAGGTGCTCCCTCAGTGCCTCCAAGTTCCCTTTTTCCCATTTTCCCCCTCCAGAAATATGTTTCACACCTCTCATTCTACTCTGTTTCACAAATAAACTGGCTCTCTATTCCTTACCAGATCCCTATATCAAATGTGCTCTGTGGAGAGGGTTAAATCAGCCATTGGTACATTAGCGTAAATGTAAGCCAAAGGATGTGTATTTTTAGCATTAGCATTAATTGTAGAGCTATAGACATTGTGCACTATTAAAAGTTTGTCAAATATCAGCAGAGAAGGAAGAAAGAAGGGGGGAGATGGGACCAGGAGCAACAAAGCCAAATGCAAGCTTGAGTGAGTGCCAGGGACTCCATCAGAGGTAGCCATCTTGAATATCTAATTCTGACTTTCCTCTCTGGAGACTGAATCGCAAAAATGCTTGACGAGGTCCTCAAAGCTCATCTCAGGACGGCCACATCTACTCGATGTGTGCATGGCCTCTGTGAGGTCACTGAAGTTGTCTTATGATCCAGGCTGTCCATCTCAAACCCCTCCCTGCTGGATGATCGCGATCTGCCCATGTTGGAAACAGGCAGCCTGCCATCAGACAGATGGGAGTGAGGGCACGCGGGCCACAGACCACAGAAGAGTAAGAAATATGTTTTCTGAGGCCAGTGCTCCCATCTGGGACACCAAGGCAGCTGTCTGTGCTGACCTAAAGCTAATAAGCCAGGGGTGAAAATGATGCAATTTCTAAACATGACTGGATCAAACACATCATTCCACTTTCACAAGTAACAGTGCAAACTACTCACAGGCAGAGAGGCATCATCAGAGAGAGGGACAGAGTGAATGGTTACGGTTGAGTTCCCGGTCAAAATAAAGCTAGCAGAACAAGTCAAACAAGGTCAGTGCTGTTCGTGTCTGGAAAAGCTGACCGATCAGATGGTCTTCCAAATATCCCCTCCCCTAAATCCTCCAAATATATTCTCAAGGTTTAAAACCATAAAGCCATTGCTATGCTGGTATCCATTCTGAGTTGAAGAAGTTGGTGGTAGCAGGCCTTCTGTGGGTCCATTTTGTTTAATTTCCCTTATTACATCCCCCTGAGAAGAGATGCAGCCAGGATGACCACTGTTCTCATGAAATTTGGGGAATGACTCTCAGATTTGACTGGGGTGCCTGCCTGGTCTGATTTCACCATTACCACGGTGCTTTCAAGCTTTCTGCATTGCCTGGCAATAGAGTTGGCTGAAGAAGCTGCCATCTGTCATGGCATTTAAGAGATAAAAATGGAATCATAAATAGCGCCAGCTCCTCAGAAAAAAAAAAAAAAAAAAAAAGTCCAGCCGGCATGTCAAAATGGAGGACATTAGCATGTTCTTTTAGTACCCGGCTGCCAGCAGCTGAAGTCAGCTTGCTAATCACTCGGTGTCATCTGTCCTAGAACATGCTGCCAAATCTTTCTTCCAGGCCAGCAGCACCAAACAATGCAGGAGAAATTTATGATTCACAAAATATTTTTGCAGAAGGTAAAATCTGACTATTAAACTCCCCCATTTAATTAATGCTGCCATAGCTTACATTAAAAAGGGAAGGGGGAAAATCCTCTGCCACAGAATTTATCTCTTCTACCCAGCCAAATTCCTTGCCAAATTTAACAGCAAGCAACATAAATTTAGGTGATTAGATTGGTTGCATATATTTAATTTTTAAAAAGCACTATGATCACACTTTCATTAAAACAGGCTTTCAGCTTTGGTTTAGCGCCACTTGACAAACAACATAGCAGTCCGTGATTGGGTTAGTGAAATGACAAGATTAAAATTCGGGTCTTGGGCAGATGCTAGGCTCTTCCATTATAAATATGTAAAACTGCTGGCCAAATATCAGAATGACACATTGAGGAGGTTCCTTCGCACAAATGCATATTCTCCACAATTTTTTGGTACAACGAGGTATAATGGAAAGAACCTTCCACTGGAAATGAGCTCTGAGCCCCAAATTCAGCAGTGATACTCAGTTATATCAGTTTAGGTGACTTCCTTTGCCTCTTGGAACCTTGGTTTTCTCATGTGTAAAATGGGAACACTATTGCATCTCTCGCAAGGTGGTGGCATAAGGCTTAAGAAAAATAACGTACAAAAAAGAGTCCAGGACATTCTCTGGTGCATTGCAGGTGTTCAGGCAATGCTAGATTTCCTATGTGTAAATAAGGGATTGGACCAAATCAATGCTTTTCAGCCTTTGTTGTTTATTTTCTCCCTAAAACCTTGTTTCCTAATCTTGAGTAATTGACATCATATTTTTGCCATATGCCTGTACTATGTGTACTCTTATTATTTACTAGTTTGCTTTCTATCAATTCAATTTTTAACTTGAATCAATGTATTTGGTTAAAAGGAAACCTTTTAACTACTAAAAACTGAATATTAGCAAGCACAAAAAATTTGCTTTCTTATATTTAGTTTTACAGTATTTATAGTATTGTTTTTAGTGTCAACACTCACACACTCACACACAACACACATACCTAAGTTCCATCAGTACATGGGGCTGAAGGCCCCAGAACCTCAATCTCTGGGAGGCCCTAAAAAGGCTTCTATAAATTCTTTTTTTTTTTTTTTTTTTGGAGTTCCACTCTTGTTGCCCAGGCTGGAGTGCAGTGGCGCCATCTTGGTTCACTGCAACTACTGCCTCCCCGGCTTAAGCGATTCTCCTGCCT